>NC_138983.1:32713279-32991879 GCF_964341445.2 Mesoplodon mirus
CATAGGCTAATGAGTGGAAGGAATATTATAATTATCTTCAAGAAGGGTCGGGAATTTCTAGGAATTGGGGCACCACCCACTTTTTGGCCTTTTTGGTCATCCTCAGAACTGTCATGGTGCCTGTGGTGTGTCATATAACATGCTGACGTATTACAGTGAATGTGCAATGAGGCTCAAGGTCCACGGGAAGTCGAATCTTCCTCCTTCTTGGGCCTAGTTGGTTCTAACCAGTTTTTGTTGTATCCTATTCTTAATGGTTGTGTCATTCTTTTAATGGTTGTGCCTTGCCCCCCTCTTTCCTGTCTCAATATTAGCTGTGGAAAGACTTTATAATGTAATGTAAGAAATATACTCCAAGCGTTGAATATCATTGTACTTCTACCATTGGAAATGGCAGAAAAATGGGAAAAGAGAAAGTACCTCTATTTTTAATATTTCTCCATATTTTTCTTTTTTTAAAAAAATCCTGCTCTTCTCTGTAAAACACTAAATCTGGAGTGTTTTGGCTTAATGAAACTCAAACAGAAGTGTGGCATATAACCTCATTTTCAGTTTGTAAAAATAATGGTTTGGTGCTATGATCAAAGCCACCTACCCAACTCCTCACAGTGGAGAGGAGGTACATCCTGACTCCAAGTAGTTAGTTGACTTAAAAGGAGGAACAAAGTTTTGACTTAATTTGATCTGATAATTTGAGTGAAGCAGCTTTGGTACTGAGTCCAAGCTCGCTCTGCTCGCCACACGACAGGCCAATAAATCAGGAGACGAGGTATTGAGGCAAGGAATATGACTTTATTTGGGAAATCTGACAGACTGAGAGATGACGGACTAGGGTCCCCAAAAAACCATTTCATCTGGTCTGTATGTCCGTTTCTTTTATAGAATCGGAGAGTGAGAGGCAGTGAGGAACTGAAGTAAAAGACATTTATCTTGCTAAACGTCTCCTGGCATGGCCTTCACTGGGGAGGGAATGTGTTAATTTCTTCTTTTCTGCAGCCATTCACAGGTGGGTAGGGTCAGACTATCTCCCTGTGAGCTGAACAAGGGCACTTTAGTTTAGCATTCAGGCACAGGGGCAGGGTTCCCTGAGGCAGGCCACTTTGTATGATTATAATAACAAAAACAATGAGAAGCAAAGGTTAAAGTCAAAGAAACAGATCCAACATGGAGTCAAAATTGGCTCTTTCCTGTTACAGCTTTATAATCTTATGGGTATGTTACATTTGTCTCCAACTCAAAATTTATTTGCTGAAGTCTATCATTACATTAACATATATATATAATTTTAACGAACCTGAATGTGTGGGAATTTTCTGATTTCTAGGCTTGAGTGATTTACTATAAGTATACCATTTGTTGAAATGAAAATTAGTGTTTATTATTTCACTTGACATATCACAGAAAATTGTAGGAAGTGTTCAGATGGGTTTGCTTATCGGATTACTCATTTCTCAAAAATGATATCAGAAAAATACAATTGTTTCAGATAAAAGTCCAATCAATGTTAGTTAATATGTTCTAGAAAATTCTCTTTATATATCTGCATCAAAAGCTTGCTTGGATTTATGTTGTGTGCTTATTTTTAACTCTTTCAATACTAGCAAAAATATTTATAAATTTTGGCCTTAATCTCTATGTAGTCATCTCACACATAATATTAGAAATAACCTGAATAGTATAAATGAATGAGTATAGAGCCACCAGACAATTAATTTTTCTTTACACACAAAAAGGTAACTGCTTTAAATAAGAAGTTCTAGCTGGGAAGTCCTCAGAGTTGGATAATTATAACAGTGATATAGTGTGCTTAATTGACTGAGGTCTGTGACAAAGTCACATCCTTAATCTCTCTGTTCTTCAGTTTTCTTAGTCATGTTTTCATGGCGTTATTATGAACATTAAATAAAAATAATAAAAGTAAATGCAGAAATAGAACACGTGAAGTCTCAAGGAACCAAACCCCATCACAAGATCAACTGGAAAATCTAGTGTGCAGAGACTCTGTTACTCCTCCACCTTCAGGCAACAATTTTTTTTTCTCATAGTTGATCATCCAGGTTAGAAAATACATGCATTTGCATGACAGAAATGGTGACACTTAAAATGCAGTAAATAACATTTCAGTGGTTAATTTCTAAATGGTTGTCTTAGTGCTTAGAATTTTGAGGATAATTCCTTCCTGCTTGCTTCCCTCCCTTCCCTCCTTCCTTCCTTCTTTCCTTCCTTCCTTCCTTCCTTCCCTCCCTCCCTCCCTCCCTCCCTCCCTCACATATTTAATAGATTATATGGAGCTCTGCTAGAGTCCTTCCAAAACCATAAGGCTAAAGAAACATTTTATGAATTATCTAGTCCTATACCTTCACTTGACCTATAAGGTGTCTATGGGTCAATGCAATTGCCCATGGTTACACTGTCACTTTGTGGCTGAGGTTGAGAATAAATTTATTTACTTCTAGTTCATTCTCGCTTGGAAGGTTGGTTTATCTCTACATCAGGAGGAATAAGATCTCTTTCAAGATTCAAAATCCAAATTATAAACACATTCTAAAATTACAGCCACCTCCTATCCGCTTACACACTGAAGTTGAGATGAAAACACAAATGAATGGTTTGGCTTACCATACCATACACTGAGAAAGTGATATCTTTTATATTGAGAAAATGAGTTGCTTGCCTTACATGATCTTACATTTTCAACTTTGTCCATATCATCACTTTATGTCCTAATTCACTTTCTTAGACATCCTTAACTAGTTTCAATTTACACTTATTCAAACTAAGGGAAATAAAAGATGAACCAATTAGTCAAAATCTTGTAGCCAAACATTCTTTCTCTCATAAAACTTCCGTCTTGCAAATATTAAACATTTAGGGCTAATATGCCCTAAAACTTCTACATCATGTATAATTGTACTGAAAACAAGTCTAATATATAAATTTAATTATATTTCTATATCTTAATTCATCAAGAATCTCTGGTAATATAGATAAATTTTAAGGGCTCTCTGACATGCCAACCACCCACAGCTTATTCATATGTCTAGTGTTTCTCTGTTTTTTTCTATGAAAATCAATTGTAGTAACCTCAGGGATAGTTGCCTGATTTAGCAAATGGAAGTACAGAAAACCCAGTTAAGTTTGAATTTCAGATGAACAATAAATAATTTGGGGTCATACTTAAACTAAAATATTATTCTTTATCTGATATTCACATTTAACTAGGCACCATATATTTTACCTGAAAACCCATTTCCTATGGGCCCCTAAAAAGTAAGTCTGTAGTAAACTTGACTCACGTTGCAAATATGACCTTCTCAAGACATGGAATCTGGGTAATAATTGGGATGCCCCAATTTACCTACTCAAGAGACTTTTTCAAAGAGGGATTTTGGGAGTTCCTGCACAAACATACATATAGGATCAAAGAATCTACGTAGAAGATGATCTGAATATTTTAGGAATGAAAGACCTGACTTGTTATTCCCTTGAATGTATTATTAATTTAAAGTGGAGAGGGGTATGGCTTGATCAGAGTTACAGATCCTCTTTTCAATTCTAGAGGGAAGCTTAAAGATGGAATAAGGAAACATACACAGATTTTTTTTTCTGATCAAGTGTTTGTATAGAATATTACAACTATTCCAGGCAAAAACAACTTCAAGTTTATTTTTCAGCTTCAGCATAAACTGCATATAATACACATATAGTATAATTTTAGACTTTTAACGTGTATACATGAAATTTTCACATAAGAAGGTAAAGAACATATTTACCATCTCCATAATTTTCTCCATGTTCCCTCCAACCCTCTTGCTTCCCACAGAGCTGATCTCTTTTTATCACTAAGGATCAGTTTATAATTTGCTAGAATTGTGTATAAGTGGAATGATAGAGCAATGCATTCTCCCTCTCTCTTTTTTTTTTTTTTTTGTTGTTCTCTCTTTTCTTACACAGTATTATACTCAAGTTCATACTGGTATCAATAGTTCACTTATTTGTATTGCTGAATAGTGTTCCATTATATGGATATACCACAAATTTGTGTGTATCTGTTCAGCTGTTGATGTTACAATTTAAGCTATAGATATTCATGTACAAGTATTTATGTAAACATTGCTTTCATTTATTTTGAGTAAATATTTAGGTGTGGAGTGGCGAGTCATTTGTTAGGTATACATTTAATTTTCTTAAGAAATTGCCAAGATATTTTCCAAAGTGGTTGCACCATTTAATATCACTGACAGCAAGTTTTAGTGTTTCTGGTGCTCTACTGGATATACAGGTAGGTGAAAAAACAATGTTTAATTATCTGAGCCAAGACTCTTTTACATGTGAACACAAAACACTTTGCACATTTTAATATACACTAAATTTTTTAGGAATGAGACTGTCATGTAAGTCAGCAGAAGTTATTATATTTGTTTGTAACTTTACTAAGAGTTGTCCTTCATTTTAGAAAATCTTGTTTTGAATTGCTAGTACAATATGTCAATATCAATGTGACAATATCAACACGTTACTATGTTACAGCATTATTTCTGTGAAATTCATGGTACGTATACATTTCAGTAAAGATACCTGACTGCATCGTTACGTTTTTCGTGCAATTGTGCCCAAACATCTGTGTACTCAAATGCGTGTTATTTTATCATAAATCATGTTCCTTTTATCTCTCTTATATACTGCAGTTAGGAAATTTTATATATTTAAAAATTATGAGCAAAAATAAATTTTATTTTATATTAAATTTATTTCACAATAGCTGTGTTAAGCTGAATAATGGCCTTCCCAAAATATTCAAGTACTAAACACAGAACTTGTGACTATGTTATCTTACATGGCAAAAGGGACTTTGCAAGTTTAATTGTTAAGGGTCTTAAAATTGGAATATTATTTTAGATTATCTGGGTTTGCCCAGTGAAATCACAGGGGTCCTTATAATAGGGAGGCAGGAGGATCAGCCACTATTAGGAGATTTAACAATACGAATGTGAAGTTGGAGTGATGTGAGGAAGGGACCATGAGCCAAAGAATGCAGGTGACTCCAAGAAACTGGAAAAGGCACTGGGATGGATTCTCCCATCAGAGCCTCCACAAGGAATCAGCCTTGTCAGTACTTTAGCTCAGTGTGACTAGTTTTGGACTTCTAATCTCCAGAACTTGAAAATAATAAATTTGTATTATTTTAAGCCACTAACTTTGTAGAAATTTGTTACAGTAGAATAGAAATATGATGAAGGGATCATTTAAAACTGGAAAAACTATGTCCTCAGTGAGTTAAGAATTATTGTTAAGAATTATTAAGAATTATTGTTTTAGGTTTACTGTGGAGACTTACTGTGGCATATAAAATATGTAAGAAATGTGTTGTAGAGAGAGACCAAACTGGCAGTCTCGTCAATGTTGGATTGGAAGGTGAGGGTAAGACCAGAGGTAGGCACCACTTGGGAACATGATGGAATGACGCAGAGGAGGGATATTAGAGCTCAAAAGAGAATGACAGCTGTGGGAATGGAGAGCAAGGGATAGATCCCTATTGTATTTAGTAGATAGAATTGAGAGGCTTAGTGATTTATGAGACAACTTTAGAGCTCAAGTTTAAGAAGGCAAATAATAAGGGAAAAGAAGCTAAATGGGGGCCAGCAAGAGTCCCTCTAATCCTTTCATGATTCTAGACTTTTCCAAGTAGCTACAATATTTTGACTTCTGTTTCCATATAATTAATGAATTTCTAGTCAAGCTTTATGATTCGCTACATATTTCACCTTTTCTTTGGCTACATTTTTGAGTCTCTAATACAATTAAGAATTTATTCTGCCCCTAATGAACAAGTTCATTCTGGGACTGCCTATAGTGCACACTGTAATTCTTCCTTATGTGTATGACCTTTTTGATTGAACTGCGAGCATATCAAGGGCAGGAGTCTTGGAGTGTTTGCCTTTGTTTCACCTATCCACATTATAGCTAGCATATAGCTAATTCACGGATAGACTTGACTTACTTAAGCTTACTGCTAATGCCATTGATCCTGCCCAGTGCCCAGAAAGAAATATTTTTTTGTTTATTAATTCTGAAATATTTACCTTAGTATGTTTTTAAAAGTCATGATTGACTATCTCAACATGTTTTCTTGAAGTTTAAACATGATGTCAGAAATCATATTGTGATTAACTGTATTAATTTACTTATAACCAAACTGAAATTCCACAAGGTCAGGATCTTTATCTCCTTCATTTCATTGATGATTTCCAAACATCTGGAACAAGATCCATTGGACACACAGAAGGCACTTAATAAATATTAGTTGAAGGGATAAATTATAAGGGAATCTGAGGAATGCCTCTGTATCTTGTCATTTATAGTACCTGAAACTTTTTCTGTTACTGTGCACTTCTTTTTCTGGATACACATTCACTATATTTGATTTAAACTATGTCATTGCTTCTAGCATTGAGGTGTCTAACTAGATCAATTTATCTGAAGACTACTCTTGAAATTTCTACATTTTGTGTCAATTTCTTTTTCCTAAGGCAAAAATGTGTTTTTATAAATTATACTTTCAGTAAATTTTTTGCATAATTATGCCTATTTGGGCTAATCTTCCCTTTCTTTGGACATCTTTTTATAACTCACATTTGAAATTTATCTTAATATTTATGAGTGCCAACTGGGTTTCAAACAAATATTTCATTTAATTTTTCAAACAATCTTAGGGGCTAAATTTTACATTGTGTCAATAAAGAGTCTGAGATATTACCTTTCTTGACAGAAATTATACAAATAGTAAATGGCACAATTGAGATTTGAACTTGGTTGTCTATGTCTACAAAATGCAAGTTCTTTTCTCCATACCCCAGTGTCTTCCTCCTCCTCCTCTTCCTCCTCCTTCTTTTTATTCTCCCGACTCCCACTTCTCCTCCACCTCCTCCTCCTTCTATTCATGCTTGGTATTAAATCTTTTATGTTCCAGAAGAATAAAATAGAAGGAAATGGGCTTAAGTTGCAGAAATAATGGTCTAGGTTAAACAGGGAGTCAAGTATTTTGATGAGAAAGGTAAATAAGTAAGGAAATATAATATTGAAGAGAGTGTATATTCTTACTTCCTCAAGATGTCATAGAGCCCCATTACATAAGCATCCTTAGGAAAGAATTTAACAACAAATAATATGTCATCTTTCCTTTGTGCCCAATACTTCCTCATTCTGAATAGATAAAACCTATATCATAGCTCATCTCCAACAAACTTTATTTTGTACCTGCTAGACGTCAGTTCCTGTGAAATGTACAGGTGTGACTCCTTGCCTAATTACAGTCAAATCCAGCAGAAAACGTTTTATATATAGTGCGATTTAAAACAAAAAAAAGAAACATTTGCAGATAGAGTATTTGTATCCATGTGAAGAAGTGGTGACTCTCTAGAGGGAGGGGTAAGGAAAAGTCTGACTAGAGAGATATCTCTGTTTAAATCCTTTTAGGATTCTTTTTGTCATTGCCCATTAATCCTCCTGTGTCCTACAGGGTTGCTCTTCCTAAACAGGCTTAGATGCATCACAGACCAAACCTTCTCAGCCTATTATAAGTCATCAGTGAGTCTTGTGGGCTATAATTCTTAGTCTTCATTTTTTCCTTTTCTGCCTCCCAGTTTTAGAAATGTGTATAGCAGTATTTGGCTTAAATGGTTGCCATGCAGTCCTCAATAGAAGTAGAGAGGTGTGAATAATGTTTCTTTAGCATCCTTTTATCTTTTTATTTCAGTTCTTTATATCCACCATTCTGGAAAAGATTCAATATAAAAATATCCAGCTGTAACATTTTTAATATTCATTCTTCTTCTAAGGAAAATGAGATTTCATTATGCTTTTAGTTACTGCCATTGTATTCCCCAGGTTATTTCTAGACAATATATTTTTACCATTCCTAGCCTGATTTGGAAAATACAGTTTATTTCCCAAAAGATGTTTTAAAATAATTCTGGATGTACCTTCTTTGGTACAATTAATAATACTCAAGAGTATTGGGAAAATGGAGAATGCCTCTTTCCTTACACTTCTTTTTACCCATCTCTCCCTCCTTTATCTATAGACCTTCAATTAGGCTTTTGAGAAGGCAGTGATGTGTTGCCCACTAGCTCCACGGTAGACACAGGAAGACACAGGTATATGTAGGCAGTGCAGTGAAAGCAGGTAAAAGAAGAGCTGGTCTTTCCTGTTCAAAAACCAGAAGCAACATCTCTGTAAACTTTTAGAAATGCAATGTCAAATTCCTCCTAGGTGACAAATTGTGCAAAATGTGATGAGAAACTGACTCCTGCTAGTTATTTATCATTATTTATTCACACGATAAAGAAGGAAGCTCTGGGTTAAAGAGCCAGTATCTCCAAAAATATATTTTTTTCTGTTTTCCTGGGGAAAACGATCCTCAAACCCAAAGTCACCAGCTCGTCAGCTGAGTTTTCCATTCCAAAGCGAGGTCTCTTCCACAATACTTAAGCCCAGGGAAGGGGATTTCTCTATCAGCCTCGGCTACCAGGACAGTTTTTAGAATAGGGAGAGAGGGAGAAATAAACAATAAACATATTTAAATTTATGTCCATCCAGCCATACTTTAGAAAAATGCCTTCTCAGCTTTGATTAAAAGCAACTTCCAAAGCACTCTCATTTTGAAGCTCTAGAATTCATTATTAAAGAATTCTAAGAATTTCACTTTTTTTCCTACTGAATTCATAATTTCCTGAAAGATTAAAACTCCCCTGAGATTAAAAATAATGAGCACCCATAATCCAGGAATGAGAACATTGTCAATTTCCCACTGTCATGAACAGATTTAAGAAGCTTTCTTCTTACATTAAAATAAAAATGCCTTTATAATCCAAGGACATGATGCAAGGTTTTTTTGTGTTTATTCTTGCCTTCCATTATAATCACTTCAGCTCTGTTCTGGTTCAGATCATCAATCACATGGTTTATTTTCCTGACTCCCACCCATCCCCTTTGCTTCTGATTGCTTGTCTTACTTCCATCTCACTGCCATACTGTTTGTGTCCTTTTAAAAGTAACCATGTGTATTACTCGGGGTTCTCCAGAGAAATAGAATAGATAGGATATATGTATGATTATATATTGCATATATAATGTAGAAAATAAGCACATTTATTTTCTTATAACGATTCCTTATAATCTCTCTCTAGATATATGATTATATATCATATATATTACATATGCAATATATAAAATAAAAATACAATTTCATATAAAGAGATTTATTATAAGGAATTGACTCACACAATTATGGAGTCTGGCAAGTTCAAAATCTGCAGAACTGATGCATCACGTCAGATCCAAAGGACAGCAGGCTGCTGTAGAACCAGGAAGAACTGATGTAGTTGTTCAAAAGCCATTAGGCAGGAGAATTTTCTCGTACTCAGGAGAGGGTTCTTTTGTTCTGTTGAGGCCTTTAAGAGATTGAATGAGGCCTACCCATTTTATAGCAAGCAATGTACTTCTCTCAGCCTACTGATTTAAATGTTAAGCTCATCCCAAAACACCCTTGCAGCAACACCTAGAATAATGTTAGATCAAATATCTGGACACTCCGTGGCCCAGTCAAGTTGACATATAAAATTAACATCACACCATGTAATTCAGCTATCAGCAAACTTCTTGTAAAGAGCAAAATAGTAAATATTTTAGGCTTTGCAGGTGATAATATCTCTCATACAACTATTCCACTCTGCTGTTGAAAGCAGCCATATACAGTATCTTAAACAAATAGACATGACTATGTTCCAATAAAACTTTATTTATAGAAGTAAGAGCAGACCAGATTTATCCACAGGTCATTAGTTTACTGACCTCTGATATAATTTATGTACTAACTACACTGTAATCTCTCAACTTGGAACCTATGGCTAACTCCTCAGTAACTGTAGTACCAAGTCCTTTATAATTTGGTCCCAACCAACCCTCCTAAAATAAACTTTAATATCTTATGTTCAGTCCATTTACTTTGTACCCCATTCATACCCCTCTTAATTTATGACTTACAGGCCTAATGTTCTAAATTTATTTTGTTCTCTCAGTTTCAAATGTCCAATAAACAGTGAATTATTTTTCCAGAAGAAATCGTTTCTGAAGCAGCTAGTTAAAATTCTGTTTAGGTAGAAAATATTTTCTTTAACCACCAAGTTGAGTTGTTTAGGAAGTGTTACTCTCCCATCTTGGTTGAGGAAGAGTGTCCTTAAATTTTAGATTATAGAGTCTGTATTTATTTTTTAATGTTTGCAACAAACACTTATAGACTTGACATTTAATGCCTTTTACATAAGCATTTTTATATTGTTAGTCTGCATGTTTAGTTATTTGCTATGTATTTATCTTTTTTAAAAAAATGTAAATAGATCCCTTGTAATTGCTGTGTAAGTGACTGATTCACAAGCTTGCTTCAGAAAGCTATCTTCTGGGACTTACCTGATGGTGCAATGGTTTACAATCTGCCTGCCAATGCAGGGGACACGAGTTTGATCCCTGGTCTGGGAAGATCCTACATGCTGTGGAGCAACTAAACCCGTGTGCCACAACTACTGAGTCCTCATGCCACAACCACATTCTATAAACTAAACCATCTTCTTTATGATTTCCTTTGCTGTGCAAAAGTTTTTAAGCTTCATTCCATCCCATTTGTTTATTTTTGGTTTCTCTAGGAGCTGGGTCAAAAAGGATCTTTCTGTGATTTATGTCATACAGTGTTCTGCCCATGTTTTCCTCTAAGAGTTTTATAGTGTCTGGCCTTACATTTAGGTCTTTAGTCCATTTTGAGTTTATTTTTGTGTATAGTGTTAGGGAGTGTTCTAATTTCATTCCTTTATGTATAGCTGTCCAGTTTTTCCAGCACCACTTACTGAAGAGGCTGTCTTTCTCCATTGTATATTCTTGCTTTCTTTATCAAATATAAGGTGACCATATGTGTGTGGGTTTATCTCTGGGCTTTCTATCCTGTTCCACTGATCTATATTTCTGTTTATGTGCCAGTACCATACTGTCTTGATTACTGTTGCTTTGTAGTATAGACTGAAATCCGGGAGCCTGATTCCTCCAGCTCTGTTTTTCTTTCTCAACATTGCCTTGGCTATTCGGGGTCTTTGGTGTTTCCATACAAATTGTGAAATTTTTTCCTTCTAGTTCTGTGAAAAAAATGCCCTTGGTAGTTTGATAGGGATTGCATTGAATCTGTAGATTGCTTTGGGTAGTAGAGTCATTTCCACAATGTTGACTCCTCCAATCCAAGAACATGGTATATCTCTCCATCTGCTTGCATCATCTTTAATTTCTTTCATCAGTGTCTTACAGTTTTCTGCATAAAGGTCTTTTGTCTCTTTAGGTAGGTTTATTCCTAGGTATTTTTTTTCTTTTAGTTGTAATGGTAAATGGGAGCATTTCCTTAATTTCTCTTTCAGATGTTTCTTTATTAGTGTATAGGAATGCAAGAGATTTCTGTGCATTAATTTTGTATCCTGCTACTTTACCAAATTCATTGATTAGCTCTAGTAGTTTTCTGGTAGCACCTTTAGGATTCTCTATGTATAGTATCATGTCATCTGCAAACAGTGATGGCTTTACTTCTTTTCCAATTTGGATTCCTTTTATTTCTTTTTCTTCTCTAATTGCTGTGGCTAAAACTTCTAAAACTATGTTGAATAATAGTGGTGAGAGTGGAAAACCTTGTCTTCCTGATCTTAGAGAAAATGGTTTCAGTTTTTCACCATTGAGAATGATATTGGCTGTGGGTTTGTCATATATGGCCTTTATGATGTTGAGGTAAGTTCCCCCTATGCCTACATTCTGGAGGGTTTTTATCATAAATGGGTGTTGAATTTTGTCAAAGGCTTTTCTGCATCTGTTGAGATGATCATATGGTTTTTATCCTTCAATTTGTTAATATGGTTTATCACATTGATTGATTTGCATACATTGAAGAATCCTTGAATTCCTGGGATAAACCCCACTTAATCATGGTGTATGATCCTGTTAATGTGCTGTTGGATTCTGTTCTCTAGTATGTTGTTGAGGATTTTTGCATCTATGTTCACCAGAGATATTCTTTCTTTGTGACATCTTTGTCTGGTTTTGGTATCAGGGTAATGGTGGCCTTGTAGAACGAGTTTGAGAGTGTTCCTCTCTCTGCTATATTTTGGACGAGTTTCAGAAAGATAGGTGTTGGCTCTTCTCTAAATGTTTGATAGAATTCACCTGTGAAGCCATATGGTCCTGGGCTTTTGTTTGTTGGAAGATTTTTAAGCATAGTCTCAATTTCAGTGCTTGTGATTGGTCTGTTTATATTTTCTATTTCTTCCTGGTTCAGTCTTAGAAGGTTGTGCTTTTCTAAGAATTTGTCCTAGGTTCTCCATTTTATTGGCATATAGTTCCTTGTAGTAATCTCTCAAGATCCTTTGTATTTCTACAGTGTCAGTTGTTACTTCTCCTTTTTCATTTCTAATTTGTTGACTTGAGTCTTCTCCCATTTTTTCTTGATGAGTCTGGCTAAAGGTTTATTAATTTTGTTTATCTTCTCAAAGAACCACCTTTTAGTTTTATTGATCTTAGCTATTGTCTCCTTCATTTCTTTTTCATTTTTTATGATTTCTTTCCTTCTGCTAACTTTGGAGTTTTTTTGTTCTTCTTCCTCTAATTGCTTTAGGTGTATGGTTAAGTTGCTTGAGATGTTTCTTGTTTCTTGAGGTAGGATTGTATTGCTGTAAAATTCCCTCTTAGAACTGCTTTTGATGCATCCCATAGATTTTGGGTTGTTGTGTTTTAATTGTCATTTGTTTCTAAGTATTTTTTGATTGCCACTTTTATTTCTTCAGTGATCTCTTGGTTATTTAGTAATGTATTGTTTAGCCTCCATGTGTCTGTATTTTTTACAGATATTTTCCTGTAATTGATATCTAGTCTCATAGAGTTGTGGCTGGAAAAGACACTTGATACGATTTCAATTTTCATAAATTTACCAAGGCTTGATTTGTGACCCAAGATATGATGTATCCTGAAGAATATTCCTTGAGCACTTGAGAAGAAAGTGTATTCTGTTGTTTTGGGTGGAATGTCCTATAAATATCAATTAAGTCCATCTTGTTTAATGTGTCATTTAAAGCTTGTGTTTCCTTATTTATTTTCATTTTGGAAGATCTGTCCATTGGTGAAACTGTGGTGTTAAAAGTCCCCTACTATGATTGTGTTACTGTTGATTTCCCCTTTTATGGCTGTTAGCATTTGCCTTATGTATTGCCGTGCTCCTATGTTAGGTGCATAAATATTTACAATTGTTATATGTTCTTCTTGGATCGATCCCTTGATCATTATGTAGTGTTCTTCTTTGTCTCTTGTAATAGTCTTTGTTTTAAAGTCTATTTTGTCTGATATGAGAATTGCTACTCCAGCTTTCTTTTGATTTCTATTTGCATGCAATATCTTTTTCCATCCCCTAACTTTCAGTGTGTATGTGTCCCTAGGTCTGAAATGGGACTTTTGTAGACAGCGTATATACAGGTCTTGTTTTTGTATCCAATCAGCTAGTCTGTGTCTTTTGGTTGGAGAATTTAATCCATTTACATTTAAGTTAGTTATCGATATGTATGTTCCTATTACCATTTTCTTAATTGTTTTGGGTTTGTTATTGTAGATCTTTTCCTTCTCTTGTGTTTCCTGCCTAGAGAAGTCCTTTAACATTTGTTGTAAAGCTGGTTTGGTGGTGCTGAATTCTCTTAGCTTTTGCTTGTCTGTAAAGGTTTAATTTCTCCATCGAATCTCAATGAGATCCTTGCTGGGTAGAGTAATCTTGGTTGTAGGTTTTTCCCTTTCATCACTTTAAATTATCCTGCCCCTCCCTTCTGGCTTGCAGAGTTTCTGCTGAAAGATCAGCTGTTAACCTTATGGGGATTGCCTTGTATGTTATTTGTTGTTTTTCCCTTTCTCCTTTTAATATTTTTTCTTGGTATTTAATTTTTGGTCGTTTGAAGTATATGTGTCTTGGCGTGTTTCTCCTTTGATTTATCCTGTATGGGACTCTCTGTGCTTCCTGGGCTAGATTGACTATTTCCTTTCCCATATTAGGGAAGTTTTCAACTATAATCTCTTCAAATATTTTCTCAGTCCCTTCCTTTTTCTCTTCTTCTTCTGGGACCCCTATAATTTGAATGTTCGTGCATTTAATTTTGTCCCAGTGGTCTCTGAGACTATCCTCCATTCTTTTCATTCTTTTTCTTTATTCTACTCTGCATCAGTTATTTCCACTATTTTATCTTCCAGGTCACTTATCCGTTCTTCTGCCTTAGTCATTCTGCTATTGATTCCTTCTAGAGAATTCCTTTTTCCTTTTTTTTTTTTTTTTTTTTTTTTTTTTGTGGTACGCGGGCCTCTCACTGCTGTGGCCTCTCCCGTTGCAGAGCACAGGCTCCGGACGCGCAGGCTCAGTGGCCATGGCTCACAGGCCTAGCTGCTCTGCGGCATGTGGGATCTTCCCAGACCGGGGTACGAACCTGTGTGCCCTGCATCGGCAGGCGGACTGTCAACCACTGCACCACCAGGGAAGCCCCCTTCTAAAGAATTTTTAATTTCATTTATTTTTTTATTCATCATTGTTTGTTTGCTCTTTAGTTCTTCTAGGTCCTTGTTAAATGTTTTCTGTATTTTCTCCATTCTATTTCCAAGATATTGGATCATCTTTACTATCATTACTCTGAATTCTTTTTCAGATAGACTTCCTATTTCCTTTTCATTTGTTTGGTCTGGTGGGGTTTTACCTTTCTCCTTCATCTGCTGTGTGTTTCTCTGTCTTCTCATTTTGCTTAACTTACTGTGTTTGGGGTCTCCTCTTTGCAGGCTGCAGGTTCATAGTTCCCGTCCTTTTTGGTGTCTGCCCCCAGTGGCTAAGGTTCATTCAGTGGGTTGTGTAGGCTTCCTGGTGGAGGGGACTGGTGCCTGTGTTCTGGTGGATGAGGCTGGATCTTGTCTTTCTGTTGCATAGGACCACGTCCGGTGGTATGTTTTGGGGTGTCTGTGACTTTATTATGATTTTCAGCAGCCTCTCTTCTAATGGGTGTGGTTGTTTTCCCATCTTGCTAGTTGTTTGTCATAGGCTGTCTAGCACTGTAGCTTGCTGGTTGTTGAGTGGAGCTGGGTCTTAGCATTGAGACGGAGTTCTCTGGGAGAGCTTTCACCGTTTGCTCTTACGTGGAGCTGGGCGGTCTCTGGTGGAACAAAGTCCTGAACTCGGCTCTCCCACCTCAGAGGCACAGGCCTGACAGAAGGCTGGAGCACCAAGACCCTGTCAGCCACATGGCTCCAGACTCTGGAACTCCACACTCCAGAAGCCCTCCTTTCCATGTGTTGCATCTGCCCTTCTGCAAAAGAGTTGTTCTTAATTAATATCTGTTATTACATGCATGAAAGAATTTTTGTGTGTAGGGAGGGGCTATCATTTGATCAGTATGTTGTGGCACATGAATGGCTGCTGCAATAGTCTCCAACCTAAAATCCTGTAAATAGAAATCTTGGTTATGTGATTCCATTGTGCTGATTAGTTAGGACTTGAGATTTTTCAGAGAGAATTGGTCAGCCATAGCCAGGGAGACTGTGAGAAAATAAGTCAAGATATGAGATTTATTTATTTGTACCATTGCCTAGTTAGCAAAATGTCTAAAATGGTTAAACATTCTAGGCTTATATGGTTCTCCTTCTACCACTCTACTCAAAGGACAGAAACACTTTGTTCCAGATGGCACTGTTTTTTTTCCCTAAGGAAGAGTGTTAAGCTGTGATCAGTACACTAGTGTAGTGATATATAATTCCTTCTTATTGTTAGAATTAATTCATATATTTCTCCTAAAATGGAATGAATTGAGATAACTACAGAGTTAACAGATAAACTGGCAAGTTAGAGACTCCAGCTTTTTGACAGATAAGCACTAGCAAAGTTTTCAACAAGCTCCTGGAGGAGGGACATTTGTCATTTCTTTCTTTCCAAATTTTTGCACCTAAATAATTAATTAAGGCCCACCTATTATCCTTGATTCTAAGTAGATAGGACTCATTTCAACACCCCTCACACAGAATTCTTGAAACATAGCTCCTTATATTATGGGTGTGTCCACTGCCTCTGACTTTACTTTGAAAATGGGGGCTATTTCTGAAATGCACAGTTTTTATGAAAAAATAGAATATATAAATGGAGAAATATCTAGTAATCATAAACATGCTGATTAAAAGTATACACATGTGTGTGTGTGTGTATATATATATATATATATATATATATATATTTTTTTTTTTTTTTTTTTTTTTTTTTTTTTGCGGTACACGGGCCTCTCACTGTTGTGGCCTCTCCCGTTGTGGAGCACAGGCTCCAGACGTGCAGGCTCAGCAGCCATGGCTCACAGCCCCAGCCACTCCGCGGCATGTGGGATCCTCCCGGACCAGGGCATGAACCCGTGTCCCCTGCATCGGCAGGTGGACTCTCAACCACTGCGCCACCAGGGAAGCCCCACATGTGTATTTTTAAATATACATATGTCTATGTACATACATGCATATACCTAAAACATACACATAGTTTTAAATGTATGTGTGTGTGTATATATAGATATGAGTGTGCATGTGTGTGTGTGTATGCTATCTATATGATTAGCAAATATTTTTATATAGGTCAACATTCATTCATGATGGTGAGTTTCTCAGTTGGGTGAGTTATCCTTCTTGTTGGTTTCCTGTATAATTCTTTTATAAATTAATTAATTTTTTTATTGAGATATAGTTGATTTACAATATTGTATTAATTTCATGTGTACAACATAAAGATTCAAAATTTTTATAGATTATATTCCATTTATAGTTATTATAAAATATTGGCTATATATTCTGTGCTGTACAATAAATATATCTACAATGTATCCTTGTAGTTTACCTGTTTTATACATAGAAGTTTGTACCTCTTAATCTTCTACCCCTGTCTTGTCCCTCCCCCCTTCTCTCTCCCCACTAGGTGGGATAACTCTTTATTCACCCATTTGTATTAATTTCTCAGGTTTCAGGTATGACTCTCTGGTTAGAAACAACAAACACTGACTTGGACAACTTAAACACAGGTAGCATATTACCAGAATTTTGGGAGTTCACGGTACCAAAGAAACAGTGAGAGAAAAAAGGTCTGAGAATGGACTAGAAAGAGCAACCCCACAAGGCCAGGGAGCCTGTGGGTAAGAGTAGTTTTGTAACAGAGAACCCTACTTTAGTGAACATACCCAGCCATTTTTAATCACTTAATCCTCAGTTCAAGATTCAAATTATAGGGAGGGAGACTCCTATATCTTGAGTCCACCTTTTGAGTAGGGCTTGGCATGTGATGCACCAAACTGTGTGGGATGCTCCACTTTAAGTATCCTGGGGAAGAGGATACCCTCCAGAAGGAAATTAGTTGCTGGTTGGAAGGGAGAAGGAACAATGAGAAGAGATGTCTGTTTATTGTTTTCGTGAGTTCCTTGAGCTCAGTAATCATGTTTGTTCTTGTCTTTGTTTCTAGGTTCCTAACATAATGCTGTCACAGACTGGAGGCTTAATAAATATTTTCTGACTCCTAGTGCCCAAGTAAGTAAAATTGACACATTTTGATAACATAATTATAAACATTAAAAATCCACTTTCCTAAGCAACTAGTTTCCATTCTCCTCTTTATCATAATAGTGTATCTTAAAATATGACCGAAGAAGAAAAGCAATTTATCGAAAAATTATTAAGCTCAAAATATGCACTAGATTCAGCACATATAATAGTAAAAACAAGCAAAAAAAAGACAAAACGTCTTCACCATAGGGCCTCCCGGCTTATCCAGAGAGTGAGTCATGTAGACCAATGACCTGTGACACTCATTATCGTAGACGCTGGTGCCAAGAAGACTGATACTCATCACAACATTAGCTAAAACAAACCCAAACTGAAAACAGCCCAGATTTCCCATCACAGAGAAATGATTTTACATATTTTCTTAAGTGTACTCAATGGAGTATTATTCAGACACTAAGTATAAATATGAAGCTTATATGGCAACCTGGAAACATTAAAAACCAAATATAAAGTAGTATGGGTGATATATAATTGTGACTGTGAAAATATGAATGTATATGACTGTATAAAAAATTGGAGACACAGAGAAATGAAAACTGTTATTGCTAGAAAAATAGATGAGTTTTATTTTTTCAGTTTCCTTTAGGCTGTTATAATATAGTTATATAATAAATAAATATGGTTATATAGGGAAAAGTTAGGACTATTTATTCAGTTTTCTCACTATTCAACAATAGCAAAATACTCTAAAATTGCTCCCTTACCTGATAATGGGAGTTAATTCTATTCTCTAACTATAGCTGTGATTTCTGCTCTGAATGCTTGGGGAGACTATCATTCTGTGTTAGTCTTTATTTATTCGTCATGATTTTTGTTGGCTTTGCTTCCTGGGAGCAACTGTACTTTAGGGGCTATGGAAAGAAATATGTCAGTGACTCAGTAGATTTTAGTTAGAATAAATGGCTGCTTTTGACCCTTGCTAATATGTTTTTTTAATTATTATTTTTATTACTCTCCAATAGCACATCTCTACGTAGGAGTCCCAGGTGTTTTAAACTCTCTTTATCCAAACTGAAAACCTCATTCTCACTCAATATCTTCTCCTTCCCCTGGGTACTCTATTTGTGTAGAATTCTCCAAAGTGTACAGGTTCTAACATTTGCTCCAAATGTAAGATCAGTGACCAGTTTCTGTAGATTTTGACATCGCCACTGTAGGCATATTAGTTCAGCCCTTTATTAACAGCTACCTTGTCTTTTTAACAGTGCCTGTTTTGCTCAACCTATTTTTTCTGTTCTAATTCTGCTTACACACCACTGCTACGTCCTTCTGAAAGGGACCAAATAAAATCACATCTCTGCTTTAAAACCTCTGAAAGGCTTCCCATGCCTTACTTATAAAAGTACAAATTCTATAGCTCAAACTCCTGCCCACTTTTGTAGCATTATCTTTCATGACTATCCTTCTCCTACCCTATAAACTAATCAAAGTAGCTGACTTCCTATTCCTGGATCCCATAACTGACTCCACTATCTCCATATCTTTGTTTGTGTTTGTTTTTTTCCCCCTTTACTTGGAATGCCCTCCCATACTGGCCCTTATCCAATTACTACCTATCATTAAAAAAAAAACATTAACAATTACCCATTTTATAATTTTTGTTACTATTTCAGGTAAATGTGATCTCTTTTCTTTCAGTCCAAATTGAACTCTGCTGTGTCACTTTTTATAGTACTTAACCTGCTTTACTATAATCTAAATAGTGATTAGACTGTGCACACTCTGAGCACAAATACAGCACCTTTTTCATTCTTGTGTCCTTCTGCAACAACTAGAACAGAGCCATGGCTTGGTTTTTATCTTGAATTAGAGGAGGACACCAAAATTGTTGACAATAATTCATAGGATTAGAAGATATAATTTTTTTTTTTTTTTTTTTTTTTGCGGTATGTGGGCCTCTCACTGTTGTGGCCTCTCCCGTTGCGGAGCACAGGCTCCAGACGCGCAGGCTCAACGGCCATGGCTCACGGGCCCAGCCGCTCCACGGCATGGGGGATCTTCCCAGACCGGTGCACGAACCCGTGTCCCCTGCATCGGCAGGCGGACTCTCAACCACTGCGCCACCAGGGAAGCCCTAGAAGATATAAATTTTTATTTCCAGTTTAACTACTTTTTTTTGTTTGTTTCACAGAAAAGATACCAATGGGTCATACATAAGGAAGAAAAGAAAAGAAAGATGAATGAGAGAGGGTACATCCTTCTAAAATGTAAGTTGAACTTTAATAAGTTTAGAAAAAGAGTCATAGCTTTCCCTGTGTGTGTGCACTTGCGCGCATGCTCTAAACCAAGCAGTCTGGATATGTCAACTGAAGAAATATATTAGTGAAGTATGGTGCTTTATTTTCTCTTCTGTCTCTGAATATTTTGACCAATTCTTTTTTTTTTTTTTTTTTTTTTGCGGTACGTGGGCCTCTCACTGTCATGGCCTCTCCCATTGTGGAGCACAGGCTCCGGACACGCAGGCCCAGCAGCTATGGCTCACGGGCCCAGCCGCTCTGCAGCAGGTGGGATCCTCCCGGACCAGGGCACAAACCCGTGTCCCCTGCATCAGCAGGCGGACTCCCAACCACTGCACCACCAGAGAAGCCCCTTGACCAATTCATTTTTAATGATTTTCTTAAGAGACCTTATTTTTTATTTTATTACAGACATCAATTTTATAGCCAGTACCCCTGCTAAAGTATGTAGTTGCTTGTAAAAAATGTCAGTTTTGCATGGAAAGTAGCACGGTTGAACAAGCCTGGGTAGATTTTCATGTCAGTGGGCCTGATTCACATTCTGATTCTACCCTCTAATGTCCACTCCAAACAAAATTTTAGACACAAACATATTAGCATTCACTGAATTGATTTTTCTTTAGGCTTCAGTAACTTTACTCACTGATGAGAGTGAAGTTATAATTAAACCAGCTGTGCTCAAGGAGCAGAAGCACTAAACTGAGTAGCCATTCTTTCTCATTAGCTCTAAACTCTTTCTCTCACCAATGCAAAGTTTTTTCTCCTTATAACTCCAGGGTTGATCTTCACCCAAGGTCAAATCCTTCCTATGTTCAGTACAGTCATCTCTTTTTATCTTAACCTAGACAACAAAATATTTCTTTCAAAGTATTTTAATTCTAGACTGTAATATACCTGTCCTTTCTGCAGAATCAATTGCAGGCTCCCTTCTATTCACTTGCCATTTCATTTTTATGTTTTTACAGCCTAATACGGATTATCTCCCCCTGATTCTTGGACATGTTTCTCCTACTTACTGCTGGGTGCAAAAAAAAAAAAAAAAAGATCAGATGACTTTTTTGCATAGCAGTTAAAATTCATTTTTAATAATATTAAAAGCTAAGATTGGCTAAGCATCTAATACATGCCAGATTCTGGCATATTTTACTATTCCTGTGTTGTGTCTTCACGGTTAACCTAGAAGGTAGGTACTATCCTAACTTTAAGAAGGAGAAAATTGGGAGAGGTTAAGAAAGTTGCCTGAGGAGACCAAGCCAATAGGTCCCAGAACCAGGATGCATATACCAGAAGCCTATTGTAAAACCTGAGCTCTTAGTCATCACAAGCTTTTTGCATTCTATTTTGTTGGGGATTTCTAAGTCACTCAGAATGAGCGGGGTGGGCTTGGAAAGGTGTGCAGTCCCTTTAACACTTAGGATGGATGAGATTTGTAATTCTCAGCTATGAACGGGATGTTTCTCCCCCACTTTTTTCTATTAAGATTAAACAAGATCATCAGGGGAAATATTTTGAAACTTTACAGATGTTAATAATTGGTATTTCAACTTTGTAATCTCAAATCAGTGTTACATCCATCTTCAGCCTCCACAACCCTACAGCTTCCTGGGGCACCAGAGGGAAACTGTGCACAAACAAATCCTCTTTTCCAGCAGCCAGATTTTCGTAGGTGCCAATAATAAGGAAGAATCATCTACATTTATCTTTTTCTAGACCCCTCAATTTCATGTTCTCATCCCTACTGCCACTTGCCTTTGAGATATTTCACTCTACATAAGGGGAGGAGAGATCTTACAGGCAAAAGCCACATCAGTACATTATGTGGTCACAGACTTTTAGATCAGGGGAAAACCTAAAATAGGACTACTTAACCTCTGTAATGCTTACGAGAAACTTAGACTGTTTTATAAATAAAGATCCAGATAATTGGCAGCGTTAGTGGATTGACTGAGGACACACAGTAGATTATTGACAGTACCAATCTTAAAACCCAGGGGTTTTGAGCCCCAAACCAGTGCCTGCTGGACTTTGTCATGAGCTGTTCCTGAATAAAGCTCCAGCAAAGTGCAAACTAAAAAAGAAATTTGGTAGCAATTAGTTGAACAGAGTCCAGCTATGTACTCCTGTTTCTTTCTCATGAAAAACAAGTGCTTCGTGGAGAAAAGCCTTTTAATAGACCAAGTATTTGAAATTTGATTATTTGTTTTACTCCTGTCCCTCATGCCACTATGTACTGATTCTCCCAATCCTAGCCATTGTGAGACAATGAGAAAAGGGGGAGTTCCATGGAAGAAAATCTAACAGTGCTACATTAGTAACTTGGCTGGACTTTCTGACTGCTCACTGCTCAGCCATTGCCTTAATGAAAATGAATCGGTGATGGAATCAATAGTTTTCCTTTCTCTCTCTATAAAGAAAGTGAGCCACTAGAATCACAAGCTTCTGAAGTGACCTCTTTCTGTCTCCTCTATTTCATCCTCCCACTTTTTAAAGTCTTCAATTTTGAGGTTAATAATGGCTAGATGGGTCTTGGGAAATTTGCAATACACTTTTCAATAAATAAAGATAAATAAATAAATAAAAGCATATACCAGAAAGACACAATTATGGGATTTTTCTTTGGAATATATCCAATGTTTTGTGGCTATTCTTTTTTTAGTTTTTTTTTTTTTGACTTGTACCATTTTTTAAATCTTTATTGAATTTGTTACAATATTGTTTTTGTTTTATGTGTTGGTTTTTTGGTGCTGAGGTATGTGGGATCGTAGCTCCCCGACCAGGAATTGAACCCATACCCTCTGCATTGGAAGGTGAAGTCTCAACCACTGGACCAACAAGGAAGTCCTGTTTTGTGGCTATTTTAAAATTAGGATTGTTGGATTGGTTTCTGGGAAATCATGAGTTTTCTCTAATTATGTATGCATTTTCTCGTATGTATATTTGCTGGTCATCTGGTCCACTGCTGATTGCATGCAATATACAAAGTTATCCATGGCCTCTCAAAGTAAAAACAAAACCAAAATGTAAACATTAATCAAAGGTGAATATTATATCATTATACTACACATAGAAATATTACTGTACTTGCAGAATGTCAGTGGGACTAATGCATTTTTTTGTTGAAGGAAAGCCTATACCAGAAACTAAATTATATTAAAATGTTTATCTTCATGAACATGGAACTAGTGCAAGTAGTTTTGGATAATTTCAATAGCTTGTGTCAAGTTGCAATTATCATAGGACTGGACCTGTCAAGAGACTAAGGATATGTTCTTCCAACAATGATGACATACTCTTATCTAGACAGAGCTGAAGAATTGTTTCTTGATGATGATTATGATGATGACAAACAATTCTTAAAAGATGCATTTTTAAATAACATTTTGTATTTTCTATAGACTATCATTGTAGGTGGTAAATCACAGCTTGGAAAGATACTGAAGCACCAGGATGAGTGTGAACTTTAATGTGTATCACAATGATAGGGACAAAATAGTCTCTCTGTGTATGCAGAATTTAAGTGAACCCTTACTATGTCTTATTCTTGGGGCTACAACAGTTGAACAATACATGATCTTACCTTTTGATGAGCAGAAAATTTAATGTAAAATCTAACTATCCAGGAGATAGTGATTGATTTTTTACAGACTTTATGTATATTTTTTTAAGGAAGAGAAATAGAAGTCATGTAGTCAAGCAAGAGTTAATATTTGATCTGTCTTTTGAAAGATACATTAATGACCATGTTAGCAAGTATGGTGCGTCAAGAAATTTAAGACTTAGGGAAAAAGAATTCGACATACCTTAGAGTGTTAGATGCATCATGGAATTCCTGGGAAGAAGAGAGTTTGGAAGTAAGTTGTAGAGGGCATTGAATAGTGAACTATGGAGTTTATACTTAGGGAGACAATGGGAGTTGTTAAAGTTTGCTTTACGCCCTATTTTCCTGGAAATAATAGAAAAAAAATCACCAAATATGTTTCCTATGAGAGGAAATATTTGAAAAGCTCTATGTGGTCTGCTATTGATTTATTTAAATGATTTAAAGTCTCTGCTTTTCTTATGCAAAATGGAACTTGCTAAAATCATGGAGTTTTGTTTTAATTTTCAAGTTTCTCACTCTATTCTGTCCAGTATACATTCCTCTCTTTGGTAACTTGCCACCCATCGCCGATTCCCACAAGCCACCCAGATCATTTTAGTAACCTGCACTAATTAGAAGCTCTCTCCCTAACCTCCCCTTCCAATTGAAGGGTTATGACACCAGTGCCATCTACTTTCAAGAAGCTATACTTTTTAGTGTAGGTAGTGTTTTGAATTGAAAGGTTGCAAAGTAAATATATTCAAGTGCAAAATGAATATAATGCAAATGAGCAAAATGAACCAGGTTCATTGGATCTGCAATGTTAGATCAGCAGTCCTCATTGCTAACTGCAATGTCATGTCACCCGGGGAGCTTTAAAAGGTTCCTGAGGGAATTTTAATGTGTAAAAAGATTAAGAGCCACTATAAATCAATATGTGCACAGAAGAATCCCTGGAGAGTTTTGTGGGTTTTTTTGTTTGTTTGTTCATGAATATTCCTAATCATTGGCAAGAAATAATAAATGAAAGTAAGAGCTGTGTGAATCCCAGGAACCTTTATGTTTAGTCAAAAACACTCCCCATCTGCCACCCCCCCACACACCCATAATGATTTAGAGGCAGGTGGTTTGTGGACCACAATTTGAGACGTATAGATAAACAAATCTCTTCTAGTAGAATAAGCATCAGTAAGTGTTCTACTTCTTCTACCAAGATATTTTACATCTTAAAGAGGGCGAAGCCTTCTTCCTTCTTAACTGTGGGTTTTCTGGTGAAGATTATAGATTTGGTCTTGGTTTTTGTTTATGGGTGGGTGGGATTTATCCCTGTAACCAACCTTTATCCATTATATAACTACTATATACATGGCCAGTTGTGTAATGTGGTTGTGAAATTCATCAGAAAGCTGACAGGGTATACCATTCATTTATACCTTTACCATAAGAATCATTGATCAATAGACTAGTGACTTCAGAAACAAAATGCAGTTTGGAGTGAGGATGGTACTTTCAACACAGGAGTCACAGTTGTCCTTCTTGTTTTATATAATGCCCAGCATAGCACTATAGTCATATGGTCATTAATTTAATAATAACCACATTTAGAAAGAAAAGTCACAAGGCATTTGGGGCAGGGGAAGAATTATTTATTTATCATGTGTCTGCATATTACTGGGCATTTTGCTGCTCAAGTTACATAGGTCCCTTTATGTCATGATAACCTTTAAAATTTTTATTATTTTAATTTTAGATGCAAGGAAAATCATGCTCAGAGAAATTGAGCAATGTGCCCAAGGTCATCTGTTTGGTGTTAATTATCTATTCATACATAACACTTTCCTTCAAAAATAGAAGCTTAAAAAATCATTTCTAGGCTTCTGTGGGTGGAGGTTGTGGGGGGGGGGGGCAGGAATCTGGGAACAGCTGCAGCTTATTTGCATGGTTCTGGCTCTGAGTTTTTCCCAAAGCTGCAATCAAGGTGTCAACTAATTTGCCGTCATTTTAAGCTTGACTGGGTCTGAAGGATCCACTTCCCAGCTCACATCATGGTTGTTGGCAGGAGATTTAATTTTCTTGGCACGTGGTTCTGATGAAATGGCTTTTCCTGGAGTGTGAGATGCAAGGAAGAGAGAGCAAACCCAAGATAAAATTCACAGTTTTTTATAACCAAATCTTAGGAGGAACATAACATCTTTCCTTCCATATTCTATTCAATGGAAGAGAGTTTTATCTACATTCAAGAGGAGGGAATTTAAAGGTTCACCTCTTAAGGAGAAGAATATCAAAGAAGTATGGACGTATGTCAAAAATATTAAATTATTAACAGAAAGAGCTAACATAACTTAATATCATTTTATGCATTGGGAGTGGGTTGTCAAAAAAAAGTCCCATTGTTCCTTGTAAAATAACATCAGAATGATAAAAAAATCTAACAATGTTCTATTTAGGTAATAGAAGCATTTCATGTGTTACTAATTGGAGGTGGACACAATTCATTTGTTCAACATAATTGGTTGGAGCTGTATCATCAAGAGTATTGAGTTCTGGGGATACAGTGTAGTAGAGGAGACTAATGTAATATGAAGTGAAGTAGGTAATAGTAATGTTAAGACAGGAAAGATCAAAGCACATGTGGGGGCACAGGAGAACTGGCCAATATTATGGGATGCGGAGGATTGGGGGAGGGACTAGGAAAGTCATTCAAGTGGAACTAATCCTTAAAAGAAGTAATAAATTAGGAGAAATTGTATGCAGAATGTACTTTAGTGCAAACGCACTCGCAAAAAACAAGGAGAAGCTTCCAAACAAGGGAATAGATTTCACGGGAGAGGATTCAGCTTGGGCAGAAAACCCAGAGAATCGGGGATAAATAAAATGGTTTGCCAGGTCCAGGGTACTCCTCGAGGTGTGTTAAGGTTGTAGATGGCAGGGCACAGTTAATGAGGTCCTAAAAAAGATAAGACCAGAAGTTAGGGAAATGCATAGAATACCTTGATTCCCAGTGAGGAGTTTGGCTTTTATTCTAGACCAGTGTTTTCAATTTTAGTAAGGTATGTCCCACCACCACAATTTTTGCCAAGTCTTTGTACTATCTGTACTATTATTTATGCAGTATTTTAAACAACAGTCTGAAATCTTACCTCAATATGTTTACTTTACAATAGAACATTTTGAATTGGATATACAAATTGTATTTATGTTTTTATTATATTGAACAATTGAGTAGGATAGAGAAGGGGCTTTGGAAACTTTTAAGCAGATGAGCAGTATGATAAGATTTGTGTTTCATAGAAATCACTCCGAGAGCTCTGTGGAAGGTATATAGGAGGGGTACACATAGGACACAGCTTTCCAGTTGCATGTACCTTGAAGTGTGCTGGCCCTTGACTGTTTTCTTGAGGCAGAGTCCTGCTTAAACAAATCTTCTCCTTCTGCCTGAGGATGGTAAGAGTCTCAAGCTAAGCAGCACAGAGTATAAGTAAATCTTGAACCGGAGAACTCTGCTGTTCCCTTCTATGAATTCCCAGTAGAATTAAGCTAATTCCACCATCTTCTTCTAGCCCATAAGAAGAAAGTGGAAACCTTGTTTGGAGTTATGGAAACTGTTTCTTCTTGGTTTGTCTCAATTTATCCAGAATACTCTGATTAGTGATAAACACTGGCAAGTGTATTGGCTTCTTTCAAACAGAGTGAAGTAAGCCAGAAAGAGAAAAACAAATATTGTATATTAACGCATATATGTGGAATCTAGAAAAATGGTACAGATGAACCTACTTGCAGGGCAGGAATAGAGACGTAGACATAGAGAACGGACATATGGACCTGGGGGGGAAGGGGAGTGTGGGGCAAATTGGGAGATTAGGTTTGACATAAATAAACTACCATGTGTAAAATAGATAGCTAGTGGGAACCTATTGTATAGCACAGGGAGCTCAGCTCAGTGCTCTTTGATGACCTAGATGAGTCGGGGCGGGGAGGGAAGTCCAAGAGGGAGGGGATATAGGTATACATATAGCTGATTCACTTCATTGTACAGCAGAAACTAACAACATTGTCAAGCAATTTTACTCTAATAAAAAGAAAAAAGAAAAATATCCATTATGGCTGTTGTTAGTTATTAACTTCATCTCAAAAAAGCTTGCCTAGCAATATTAATATTTAAGATACCTGAGCCATGGTGAAAGTTCCTAGGTTGCTATTAAAGACATGCTTAGTCTTAGATATATTCATGGGTTCCTATAACTTCTGGAAGCCTAGCAGAGCCATTCAGAAAATGTCTTACCTGTGGTTCTCTTTAATAGTTAGAGAAAACTTGAAATGGATCAACAAAGGCTTAAGGGAATGTCAGATCTTCAGTTTGGGATATGTTGAAATTACTTGAAAATGGATGGATAGTCTCAGCAATATTGCTTAAATGACAGCACTGAAGTGGCACAGAGAAAGAAAAGGATGTAACTGCTCTGACCCGTTCTCTTTCAGCTTGTGAATGTGACTCATTTAATAGTGTAGCAAGAATTAAAGAAATTATGCAGTAATTTTTTAACTTAGAGATTGAGCTTTAATGCTTGATTTAAATGGGTTTTGCAATGTTTCCAACTCTTAGAGGTAAAAACATTTCTCTTTTTTTTTTTTTTTTTTTTTTTTTAATGTACTGAGGAAATGAAAAGCAACAATGGCTTTTAATTAGCCCTGGGGCCTCATGCACAGTTTCCTATGTTACACTTGCTGACACATTTCTGACCACAGGGAGTTTATTTAAAAGCATGGCATTATCTAGGAAAAATGGGAGGAGAGGGAGTGTAGAAAATAAGTCCTAGAGCGGAGCAGAGAAACTTCAGCCAGCTTTTTTTAAAATTAAAACTAAATTTGGCAATAATTTGTGAAATCCCTGTCTTCTGTTACTCCATGTTTGTTGTGTGGCATTTTCAGGCTTAGATGAATTGTTGGCAGATATTTGATTTTTAAAAAATCTCTTAGCCATTCATTTCCTGCTCTACTGATCACAGACACCACATACCACTGTCGCTCTGGCTAAAATGCATCAATGCATCAAGCCATCTGGGAAGACAGGCTTCTTACACAGCATTCTACTTACATGGTATTTTTCAAGCCTTGTCTCCAGATATTGCAGACATGATGGATAGTTTTGAGGTCTCTGGACCAACTGGCTGCTTTTTTCCATCAAGTATCAATCTTCACATCTACCCTCCTGTAACATATGGTTTAGAGAATGCAATGATGTGATTACATTCTTATGATCTTATGGATATCTTAAAAATAGTACTCATATTCATTTGGGGGAATAAAAGCAAAGAGAAATGTAGGCAACATTCTAAGGTAATTGTAAAAAGTGCAAATGTACAAACTCATAGATTAATCTGATCCATTATTCTTTGACTCATTCAACCAAGATACACATTGGCTTCTTCCTCTCTGCCACGAATGGTACTTAGTTTATTCAAATATTATAGCTGATGTCATCATCTACTATATGTACTTGTATAAGTCTATTTGCTCAACTACCTATACAAGGTTTCTCTACTTGAAGTAGATTAAAGAAATTTGAAAACATGAGCTATAGGAACCTGTGTATTCACTTCAACACCTACCAATAAATGTCCTTGCCCTTGTAGACACTCAGTAATATTTGTTGAATGAAATTGCATCATTTTCAGCCTAGAGAGATCAGAGATTTCAACAAATTGAGCACTTTCACTTTACGAATGAGGAAATTAAAGTTCAGAGGAGTGTGACCTTTCTGGAATCACCTGGAAAGTCAGTGAATAATCCTTATTAGAACCCACATGAACTGCTACCCCCAAGTCTAACACACAGTTGTCTCTCAGCTGGATTCAAAGTCATTTCTATGATTTAGCATCTTATTCTCCATCTTGAACCTTCCTTCCTCCTCACTATTATCTTTCAACTTCTGACTTTTGTTAATAATTATACAGTATTAAAGCAGTAGGGTATTTTTTGTTTTGGGGTTTTTTTTTTTTTGCAGTATGCGGGCCTCTCACTGTTGTGGCCTCTCCTGCTGCGGAGCACAGGCTCCGGACGTGCAGGCTCAGCGGCCACGACTCACGGGCCCAGCTGCTCCGCGGCATGTGGGATCTTCCCAGACCGGGGCATGAACCCGTATCCCCTGCATCGGCAGGCGGACTCTCAACCACTGCGCCACCAGGGAAGCCCAAAGCAGTAGTTTTTAATGCATGTATAAAAGGTGGTATTGTTAAATACTGCTTTAATATGCAGAAGTACTCTAAGCAGTAGAAGGATTAATTACAGTTTTTCCCTTTGAAATGAATTGTGCTTGTTTTCAACTGCTGATCCTTTCCATCTCAAATGAACGGAGAGATCTGGAGAATTTTTTGTCTTGTTTTGTTTTTTATCATGTCAGAGATAGTTCTTGCTGCTAGAATTTCTGATTGCCCAATTATGCATTTGAGTTAATTATGCTGAGTTTTAAAGATTTACTAGGACAAGGTCATAGTATTTCTAACTGGTCTCTTTTGCAATGTGTAACAAAGTGATTAATACCAATAGTGGGGTTAGGGCAACGAGCAGGAAGCACAGAATCGAACCTCAAGTGGTACCAAGAATAACTGTAAACCACTCCACTTTATTTTAAAAAACTATTAATTCAGTTACAGGGCCCTTTGACATAGGCCCTTCTAATTACAAATGTTATTTTGTTTAAAAAAATTCTGTTAAAGACAAAATGCACCAGTCAATTGAGTTGATTTTATTCAGGCTGTTGCAATAGGGAGAAATTGCTAACCCAAGATGGGAGTATCTCAGTTGGGTGGTTTGCCTTAAACTTTCATGGGGACAGGTAACAAATTGCAGGTGCAGTGATTAAAGCTGTGATTGTTTTACAATCAGAGGACATCTCATTCAGTTAGCTAAATAGGACATGCTTATCTCCGTGTTAGCTAGCACCAGGGGGACAGAGTTCTCATTGTAATTGCTCATGAGACAAAGAGTGGGAAGGTAGCTGGGGATGAAAGCAGAAGGGTCTGTGTCTGGCCTTGTTTGGAAGTTCAGGCAAAAGGGGAAAGGTCTGTGTTCATCCTTGTCATTTCTAAATGGGATGTTTATGTTGAAGACAAAGATGTGCATGAATCGAAATAGAAATCTTCCAGCCTTCATGGGTAAAGTTTACCTTGAGGAAGATTTATTATTCTTCCACTCTCCAGCCCATCTCCTTAAGACATTAATATCAGATTAGCCCACTCAGTCATTTTAAGAAATCTATATTAGTTTCTTGTGGTTGTTGTAAAAATAACTACAGATTTGGTGGCTTAAAACAACAAAAATTTATTATTTCACAATTCTGGAAGCCAGTGTCTGAAATCAGTATCACTGGGACAAAATCAAGGTGTTAGAGGTCAGCCCTCCCTCTGGAGGCTCTGGGGAAGAATCTGTTCCTTGCCTTTTCTAGCTTCCGGTGGCTTTTTCCATTCCTTGGCTTGTGGCCTCATCCCTTCAGTCTCTAAGGCCAACATCTTGAAATCTCTCTCTGCTTCATCTTCCCATTGCTTTCTTTGTGTGTGTGCGCATGCATGTGCCAGATCCCCTTTTGCCGCCTGCTTGGTGGTTGCCAGAGGCAGTAGAGGTAGGGGCGTGGGCAGGAGGGTGAAGATTGGGTGAAGGTGGTCAGAAGGTACCAGTTATAAGTTATATAATTTCTGAGAATGTAATGTACAACGTGCAACATAATGACCATAGTTAACAATACCATTTTGTATATTGGAAAGTTGCTAAAATAATAGATCCTAAAAGTTCTCATCACAAGGGGAAAAAAAATTATAACAATGTGAGGTGATGGATATTAATTAACCTTACTGTGGTAATCATTTTGCAATATATACATATATCAAATACTTATGTTGTACACCTTAAATTTATACAATGTTTTATGTCAGTAATATCTCAATAAAACTGGGTGAATTTTTTTAAAAAAATACTTATTATATTTTGAGCCTACTTGGATAATCCAGGCTTATCTCCATATTTCAAGCTCCTTAATCACATCTGCAGAGACTATTTTTCCATAAAAGATAACATTTATAAGTTCCAAGGTTTAGGGCCTCATACCTTTGGGGTCCATCATTTAGCCTATTACAGACTCATACATTTATTTCTCCAAATTTATAAAGCTAATAAGTGGTAAATGAATTCTAACCTGGGATGGGCACTTTGCTCTTTGCCTTACTGTTAATTCAAGAAAGAAGCCAAGAGATTCATTTACATTTTTGAGCACAAACTATAAATTTTCCAGAGTTTTGTTATATCCATTATTTCATTTTACTTTTGTATCAGCATTTAGGAATGATTAGTAGTATTCTTATTTTACAAATTAATGTTGATTTGTAAAGACAAATCAATGTTGCCTGTGTTTTCCAAGCACTGGTGCACAGATCACTGACTCACAGATAAATGTGATGATGTTCTCAATTGTCCAGAGATGTAAAAAATGACATGGAAAGTGAAACAAATAATACACATTAGTGACATTCCCGTGAATCAATCTCTTTCTCTCTTCCCTCCACCACCGCCACTTTAACTTAAAGAATGATTATTTATTTTGAAATTGGATCCTTTCAGTACTTTGGTTGTTAAAATGCCTTTTCTTTTCTAAAATAGTGTTGAAATATTCTTTGTTGGTTTGTTTTAATGTCAACACTTTATGTTGGCAATTTACATTTTGTTAATATGACTTAATTTTATTCTTCCATTAAACATCACAATCCAAGAAACCCTATGTCCATTAACTTACCGCATTATCACAGCTAGTGGTACAGCTAGTATATAGTGGCATTATGATTCAAATTCATTTACATGGCTCCAAAGCCTGTTTGATCCCACTGCAAAGGAGTCCTGCTGATTACTGGAGACAAGGAAGTTTGACATCTCCATTCCCCACCACATGTTATTGTGTGCTGTTTTCAAGGAAAGAGGTAAGTAATTAACAAACAGGGTCTGACTAATCTACAGTTTTGTTGTTTCCTTGCCTATGTTGTGTTATGTTATCACATTTTGGCAGATTGCAGTTCATTGTCAAAAAGAACAGAAATAAACCGATTATTCTGGTGGTGTTCATGAAGATATGTATGTAAGGAGGGAGTGTAGTCATTTTAATAAAGATGTTCATGCCTCATCCCATTTCATAATTTACAGGCTCAGCAGTGCCCTTCCCTAGGTCTCCTGTATAACTGAATGGGCGAGCTACATATTGAAGCAGCTGAATTAGTGCATAATTTCCTAATCAAACTGCATATTTCATTACTTGAATTTCCAGACGTAGATTTCTAATGAAGTTGAATTTTTGAATAATTGAGTTGATAGAAGTAGTTTGAAGAACTGTGCCTACTCTTTGTACTATTTTGTGTGATTCTTGAGCTTAAGTATTTTAATGTTTTACTTTTTTTAATACAGAAAGTAGATCCTTTGTATAACCCATCTCCTCATATACCTCATTACATCTATGTCCATGCTTCATAAAGTCAAATCATATTGTTCATCCTATAATAACAAAGAATAGTGGGATTTGAAAATCTCCTTTTCTTTAAGAAGTTACTTGGGAGTTCAGTTTGACAAAAAATATAGGAAGACACTGTTTCCATGCATTATTCCAGTTGAAAAATTATATTTAGGAAAATGTATGAACCTGTGCATTGCCCTTTAGGCCAACTCTATAAAAACAAGTAATTGCATTATACCTAGCCATACAAGGAGGTTATAGATCAACCATGCTTCTATTTAAAGAAGGAAGGAATAGATAGAGTGATATGTAAGAAGGCATTTATGTTATTTCAAGCCCAATTGAAATGTCAAAACAAATTGGAAGAAAGAAGGAGAAGAAGAAGAAGAGAGAGAGAGAGAGATGGGGGATGGGAGGTGGAAAAGGAGGCTGAACTTCAATACTATCAAATATCTAATATTATAAACATCTTTGTTTATATCACTTAAAACAATAAAAGTTATATATTTTTATTCTGATTTTTACTCATGATAAAAACTGAAATCCAAATCAGTTAATTGTCTAAGATCATTCAGCAAGAAAGCAACAGGTCTGAAATTTGAACCCTGATCTAGCTGATGCCCATATTTTACCCTCACACCTACCTCACCTTGTGCTGTATTTTTCCCAAGATACTGCGAAAGTAGGCACTTTTCAGGAGGGAATGGCACAGTCTTTGGAATCGGATAGCATCATTCAGATCATTATTAGGTATCAGTATGGTACAACCAGTGTAAACAGTTTAAGCCAGTTAGGCATTCTAGTTGCCTTCTCTGCTCAGTGAGGAGGAAAAGAGCAGAGTTAGATAGCAGGGCAAGATGAGTATAAGGTCTGTTAATTTGAGAAAAAATAACTGTAATGGTGTTATGGGCAGAGTGTAGGGTGTTGATGTTCCCTCAAAATTCATATGTTGAAGTCCCAACTCTCAGAATATGACTGTATTGGAGATAGGGTCTTTAAAGAGGTATTTAAGGTTAAGTGAGGTTATTAGGGTGGCCCCTAGTTCTTAAAAAGAAATTAGGACACAGACATGCACAAAAGACCATCTGAAGACTGAGCCAATGGGAGAGGCTTTAAAAGAAATAAACCTGTCTTGATCTTGGATGGCCAGACTCTAGACCTGTGACAGAACAAGTTTCTGTTGTTTAAGCCACCAAGTCTGGTACTTTGTTATGGTAGCCCTAAAAATTAATACAAATGGTTTAACTTTAATCAAATGACAACTCGGACACATCAGTTTCTTTTTCTTTTTTTTTTTTCATCTTTACTACGATATAATTAACAAAATTGTAAAATATTTAAAGTATACAATGTGATGATTTGATATACATATATACTGTGAAAGGATTTCACCCCCATTGAGTTAATTAACACACCCCTTACCTCACGTATTTTTTTCTTTTTTTTCAGTGAGAACATTTAAGTTCTATTCTCTTAGCAAATTTCAATTATATAATATCTGTTATCAACTATAGTCACCAGGTTAGACATTATATCCTCAGACCTTATTCATCTTATACAAAGTCTTGCATTTGAAGTTAGTCCTCCTTTTTTTCATTGTAAGGGTGGAAATGACTCTCCTTCTAACTCTCGATATATATCACTGGGCAGATGCCAGCCTTTTCCATAGTGGATTTTTATAAGGTGTTTTCCAAAACTCTGGAACAGGGAGGCAGAGAGGAGAGGCTCTGGGATTAGATTAAGAAGAGATTAATAATGTCATGGAATGAATCACATTCAAACTATACTTGCAGAGAATTCTTCATATCAAAAGAGAAATTATCTCAAGGTCCAATGAGAAATTTTGAGTTCTAGTGCTTTTTCCCAGCTCAGGCTTGGTTTTGTTTCTTATTTAAATATTGTGAATATAAGTAATGATTATAGCTATTTTAATTTGTTGTATGAATCATACTATGAAAAGTAAAAATAGAAACAAAAAATGGTATTCTCATTTTCTATTCTTATGCCACAGAAAATCCAGAATTCTGGATGTTAAGAACATAATAAGAGTAGTATCTGCCAAAATTATAACCTGACTACAGTCAAACAGCCTCAAATAAACTAAACAGATAGGAGTACTGACCTTACAGATGGATTCTTGCTTATAGTGTGAAAGTAGACCAAAGGGCGATTGGGAGAAAAGAGTGTGTGTATGTGTGTCTGTTAGTATGATGGTGGGGGGAGGTTGACAGTAGAGAGCTAATGTATAAATATCTAGGGTAGAAAAACATGTCTTTGCTTTCTTCTGTAAAGAAGAGAGTAATCTTTCCCCCTAGGAGCCTTCCTCTGTTTGGAACCCTGGAGGCTGCCATTACTAAGGATATTGGAGATGGTTGAAATCTTATGTTATTAGAAGGTGTTTCTGGGAAGCACTTGTATAGTTGCAGTATTGCTTGCATCTTCCAGAGTCTTAGGACAAATCTCAACACTACAGAAATTCTATGATTTAGAGCTTATTAATGATCTGTAATTAACTTTTGTCTCTATAAATTTGTGAGTGAATATATTAGTCTAGAAGAGATGTCACACCATATGGTTTGAGGATATATCCACTCGTATATAGAGATTATTCTTCAAAATTCCCTCTCAGTAGGCATTCCAAATAATGTGGGACACAGATTTTTTTTGCATGTCATTTTGCAGTTTATATTATTAGCATAAAGCACTCTAATGTAGTTCTTGATCCATCAGAATAAAATGGTTAGTCTTCTTTTTGCTATTTTTATGTCTTTTCCAATAACTCAATTAATATAGCCCCAATTCATAAGTGTGTCTATTCAAAGTTGCAATAATTGTTCCTTTCAGTATACAAGTAAATAACAGATTCTTGATTCTTGAAATGGCCATTAAAATAAAATTAATCATGCATTCAAGCCACTTAAAAAAAATCTATATCTATCTCAAACTTGAGGAAACTATACGATTTTACCTTTGCATTTAGCTTTCGTTTAAAGTTACCCTTTAAAATGTATTGAGGAGAAAATGTGGTCTAGAGAAAAGAATATAGAAATTGGAGTCAGAACTGTCCTTGTTAAGTTATATAATTTCTGTAGGTGTCAGTGCTCTTATCTTTAAAATTAAAATACCACCTACTTCTTAGAGTTGTTGCAATAGTTAATGACAGTATTTTAAAAAAATTTTTAAATCATAAAATACTCAAGAAATTTTAAAGAAAATGTGTTTATTTTTCCAGTATATTTTATTTATTTATTCATTTATGTATGTATGTATATATTTATTTATTTATTCATTTATTTATTTGGCTACACATGCAGTCTTAGTTGTGGCACACAGGGATCTTCATTGCCACGTGCTAGATCTTTAGTTGTGGCATGCAGGATCTTTTAGTTGCAGCATACATGCTCTTAGTTGCGGCATGTAAGATCTACTTCCCTGACCAGGGATCGAACCTGGGCCACCTGCATTGGGAGCATGAAGTCTTAAACACTGGACCACCAGGGAAGTCTCTCCAGTATATATTCTTAATGAAGTAAAATACTTTGTTTAAGTTTCTATGCATAATGAGAAGGAAAGGGATAACACAAGGAATGCAGTCCATTCTCTCCTATTTCTGTGGGAAGCCCAGGAAAGAAATGTAACCTGCTCACATCTTGCAAACATGGGAATAATGGATCTGACAAAACACTAATGGTATTTACTACCATGAGAGTCCTTCAGTATGATTTACCTGATCTGTCTAGGGTTGCTTGTGGTTAATAACTCTAGAATCTATGGATTTATGAGACATCGCTTACTTTTGTTAAAAACATACATCTATTCAAGGCTGCATTATGTTTTAGTAAGTGCAGTGAGCATCCTAATGCAAAGGGAGGAGCTGGATAGCTTTAGGACACCTCCTTCCCCCTGTAAATGGTGCCTTCATCCTTTAATTACAGTGACACTTGATAGTGAGCAAAAGCTTTGATTCTTGTGAATCTTGTATGACAATCTGATTTGTTTCTCACACAGGTAAAAAGAAGTGGATTTTAACAGCAGTGTTCACTCAAGCTAAGAAACCTTGAAGTTGCCTTTGATATCTTCTCTTTTCATCCCCATATCTAATCAATGATCATATCTCATGAGTTTTAGTTCTAAATAGTCTTGAATGTGTTTGTTCCTCTCCATTCCCACCACTGTCACCCCAGGCTAAGCCACTGTCATCTCTTCTCAGGTTCTTGTAATAGCCTCTCCTACCATGTCTCCCTGTGCCCGTTATTATTCCTCCTTCAATCCACTTTCCACAGCACAGATTCTTTGTTTAGGGGCTCTCAGTAGTTCCTCATGGCTTTTCTTCTAAGAGTAAAAATCTTTAACCTTGCTTCACAGGCCCCCCTGCCTGCCCTGACTTCCCTCTCAGTGATCTATTCACAATAATATTACTTGTTTTTCAATTCTCTCAAGCTTTTTCCCACCTCAGGATTTTATTTCATGTTGTTTTCTCTGTTTTCTTTCCCAGTACGTCTCACATACTACTTAAATTTCGCTTTCTCCCAGAAGACCCTTTGACCCCATATTCTAGAAAGCGAATTTATTATATTGAATATAATCTGGATGCTTCCTCAACTTCTTCAGCTACCTTGCTCAAGTTGTAACTAACAAATTTGTTACTTTTAGAATGAGGTGTCTAATTTCTGTAGTCCTATCTCTACCACAGAATCCTAAGGGCAGAAATTATATCTCTTTTATTCACTACTCTATCACAATGAAAAAAATAGCATCTAGCAAGTAGAAGTGTTCCAAAAATAACTAAATTAACATAGCAAGTCATTTCCAGGTTATGAAAGCATTATGAGCAGGTGCTATGTATTTCTAGCTGTTTAAGATTGTATTAATCTGGTTCTTTCCTCCCCGATCCCTGCTTTTTATAAATATACTATAGGAACAACTCTCCTTTAAGGAGAAAGCAGTTACCACAAAGGAACAGTTGGGTGATCTGTCAAGAATAACACATTGCTTTTTTCAAATGCAGGCAACTTCCTTGAAATGCTTAGTGTTTTGAGAATACATTGAGAATGAAGCAGGTAAAATATCTTCACTCAATGCAAAGAATGTCATGTTTATAGAGAATAATGGGTGAATGTTTTCCGTAGATACAGGATGAGATACAAGCTTGGGAATAAATGTAGGACAGACATTCTAGGCTTCAGATTTTCATGGGGGCTGAACTTGTCAGGTAAGATATGTGCTTTAAGCAGAATGCTCATGCTATTGTTCAGTTTCCCTTCAGCACAGAACTTCTTTTTTCTCATTCTGTTTCTGTTCTATAAACTCTATAAACATGTATAGAGTTTGTGTTTCTATGTCAAACTTCAGGCTATCATTTATCACCATGTCAAATGGGGAGAAATCTGAAGAGACTGACACAACGGTCATTAGATTTCTTAGAGAAAAGGTGAATGTCTGATTGTCTTCAAAGATGCTTCTGGCTTTTAACAAATGACAAAGCAGAGCATTAACAGCTGCAAGCAACACAGAGAGATCACTCATCTGATTCGAGCTTCTGTTTAATTGCTAGTAAGGATAAGTAGGTTTAAATTTTGACATACCACCCATGTCACTGGTAGAAATGGCTCAGTGAATTGGTAGGTTGCCTTACTAAATACTTTATCTTTTAGGAATCTCTTGGTTCAGTGGCCCGATGTAGTCTTATCAATTACACATGTCTCTGAGCACTGGTTCTTTCCTTCAGTAGATTGGTATATTGTCCAATAGAGGTGATATAGTCAGAGATTTAAAACTCTGTAGAAAACTTATGGTAATAGAATTGCAGCTACTACTGATTTTGTTATAGATGCTTCTTGAAGAATTTGAGAAGTTTAAATTTTTATAGAACAAAAGAAATGTCATGATTTTTATGGCATAGCATGATCTAATTAAATGTCTCCTAGTCTGTCAATTTTACACATTTAAATTGTGTTTATGGCTCTATATAGTGTGTGTGTGTGTGTGTGTGTGTGTGTGTGTGTGATTCTGGAAGGTGATGACATACTCTGTACTGCAGTACTGTTTATGAGGGTAGTAAAAACCTGGAAAAACATCAGAGCATATAAATGCTATAGGAAGAGAAGAGTTTGATTTTATAGTGGAGGGGTAAGGACCAAACAAAGCGATAAGACCGAGTTCTATATTTATGGAAGGCACCTGAGCTACGAATGCAAATGTGCAAAAGAGCATTACCAGCCAGAAGGGTCTGAGTCCTTGACTGCAGCTCCTCTTAAAGACTGTAATGTATTGGCTATGTACCAAGTCTGGTGTAGAGAGGGCAGCTTTCTCCAATGATGCCTGCCAGGTAAAGCCTTTATAATCACCTGTGTAGTGTGAGCTTGAAATGTCCTGCATAGGTTTTTGGCCAGGAGCCACACTCCTCTTTGCCTGTTTTTGAAGATAGGAACATCCAATACCTAAAATATAATGGGGTCCTTTCTCCAAGAACAATTCTACACTAAGAAAATGGAGAAAGAGGAAAGAGCAAGTGAAAGAATAGATTCATTTAGCTGAGTGGATAAAATCAGATGCCTGTACATATCTTTTGAGTTTTGCTGAGTGGAAGTTCAGGGGAAAAAAAGTAGATAACCACAACTATATATAGTTTGGCATGTGAAGGAAAGATTGTAGCACTTTTTTTTCTAAGTTTTAATGTCATGGTATGGTGGTGTTTTACAGCAATGTTAATTAATAATTTCATTTCTTGACTGAGAGTTGGGGCTCTTTTATACTGACACTGATAATTGAAAAGGCAATGAATAGACAGCCATTTTTTGAAGAGTAGAATGAGCTATGCTTTTGGAAATGGACATATTTAGAATAGTCTGGAGGGGAAGAAACAGGAACCAGGGGGACCATTTAGGATGCCATGTATATAGTTCAGGTAAAGATGATGTTGACCTGAAGTAGAACAGTTACAATAGAAATGGATAGTAGTACAGAGATATAGGGTATATTTCAGAACTTAATGCTTATGCTAATTTAATTGATCTAAGAATGAAAGATAAATAAAGGGAGGTAACACAACAAGAGATCTGATCTTAGAAAGACTTGAGTTGGTTTCATGATTCTAACATTTAATAGTTGTGTGACCATGATGAATAAGTCATATGCTTTTCTTAATCTTAGTTTCTTCATCCATAAAAATGAATGATTATAACAAAATGCTTCTAGGTTTGTTGTGAAGTTTAAATGTATCATAAGAGAGGCTTAGTTGATACTATTGTGTGTGTGTGTGTGTGTGTGTGTGTGTGTGGTGTAATATAGCTATGGATATTTCAATTGGATTATTAATCTTATTTTAAAGAAAGGTGATTATATCTAAATTCTGATTTTCTGCACAAGACAAAAAACCATAGAACAATAGATCATGAAATTATATTCATTGTACATTCTACAGCCAAATCACAAATGACGGGACTCAGATCTTCAAGAACAGATCTTCAAGTGAAGTACATTATACTTATTAGGGATAGTTCTTAGTATTAAATATACACTTTGTGCTTACAAAAGTATTCTGGCAAATTGAGTCCTCAAGTGTTCAATACTAAGATGATTTAAGATGAAAATAGCCCATTATAGATGAAGATACAAAAATAAAGATGCATTAAAAATAAACATTGGGCAGCTTCCCTGATGGCACAGTGGTTGAGAATCCGCCTGCAGATGCAGGGGATGTGGGTTCGTGCCCCAGTCCGGAAAGATCCCACATGCGGCGGAGCGGCTGGACCCGTGAGCCACGGCTGCTGAGCCTGCACGTCCGGAGCCTGTGTTCCGCAACGGGAGAGGCCACAACAGTGAGAGGCCTGCGTACCGCAAAAAATATATATATGTATGTATATTGTGCGCTGCATGCGGCCAACAAAATTATTTTGCCTATCAGCAAAATATGTCCTTCTATTAAGAAAATTGGCTCTTACAGATGCTCTGGATATTGTATTGATCAGCAGACCTGTAGGACTAATCCAACTATGTAAATTAAAAGTAAGTAATCATTTAGTATAAGTAAACATGGCGTGCATTGTCACATTGCCCTCTGTTGAGAATGTGATCTCTTCATAGGATTATTTTTTGCTGAGACAGCCCTGCTTTATTGGTGAAAACGCTGTGCTACATGTGTAACAAAGCATTATGAACATTGCTGACTATTCCTCAAGTCTCCAGTCCCTTCAGTTAGTGCCACAGTTATAATTTAAACATAATCATGAACAATTTATTCACACTGCTGTCTGAATGACTGATACTCAGTCAACATTCATCTTATTCGTACAGAACTAAGATTATAAATTAATTGATTGTGAAGGTGAGAAATGGGTGAAAATATAAATCAAACAGAATGGCAGAATGTTGATAGCTGTTGAAGGTGATGGATATTGTGTTGACTTTCTACAGATGTAGAATTCCTGATGAGAAAAAGTAAAAAAAAAAAAAAAAAAAAGTTTGGCTCTGGAATCAGATAGATCTGTGTTTCACTCTTCTGGGTTTGTTAATGACTAGTTCAGTGACCTTGGACACATTTCAGTCTTTCTAACTCTCAATTTCTTTATTTGTAAAATGAGGATAATCCTTCATAAAGGGTTGCTATAAGCACAAGATGGATAATGTCTTTCACAGTCTAAGCATAGTTCAGAGCCACCATTTTCCAATATGGTGTATTCTTGTGTGTAAATTACAAAAGGTTGCCTTCTTCAAGATATATACTTTCTTGCTCTCTTTCAGGAAAAAAATTCTATATAAAAATTTATAGTACTGTGGAGTGAATAGTGCCTCTAGTGTCGTGTGGTACACACCTGTACGACTTTATGCAGTGGCACTCAGTTCTGACACATACTAAAGGCAGAATAGACAGTTGCTATAATTATCCATCACCGAAGCCATAGGACAATGATAGGAGGTTATGAACTTGTAATTTCAGATGAGTGAATGTACAGGAGAGAAGATCCTCATTAGGGCGCAGTACACCCTCACGCCTACCCTAACCTGATGAATTCTCTACTTTTTTAAGTAGTAAATGACCTAGTTAAATCATGTTTGTTTTTTTGGAAATTAGAAGAATATGTTCAACTTTTGCCTATTACTTTCTTTAACTTCCAGGAAACTGTGAGGTGGCTTCTTAGTGATGAACACTGTAATCATGGCCTGTCCCAGGGAAGGGGTCTGGCAGCATCTCTGATGCCCTAGCTCATGTTCAGTGTTTCCCTTAGACTTTTGTCCCTAATAGTCCTACTTTGCATCATGGCTGCTTTGTAAACTGCTTCAAACAGTTTTGATTTGGAGAAAATGGAATATGAATCCAAAATAAAACATTCATAAATACAAATTATATTTGAAATGGAAAATGGGTGAAGCCTCACATTTTCTGGAATTGCTGAGCAGAACACTTTATGAGTTGTAGGACTGTGCTGAGAAGAATGCTAATGAGGTGTGAGGACTCAAACTTTATTCCATGTTACTCCTGTATTTCTGAAGTTAGGATTCAAGGACAGAAGTGTTTCCCACTAAATATTATGAAATGAATGGCATTATCTTTGATATGATTATTTATGTGCTTTGCAACTGCACCAACTAAAGGAACAACTGTTAACAACACAAAATGCAGGGGAGCATTTACTTTTTATTGATTTTTAGATGCATTTAGAAAGTTGATAATTAAATTAGCTATTTTCTTATCATTAACTTTACGTACAGTAATGTACCTCTATACATAAATCATTATTATTTTATTTACATTGCTTTTTATTAGATATCACCTACTGAAATTAATTTTGATTAATTCCAATGATTAATTTATTGTTTCACATTTTACCACGAAGTCTTTAATACCTTCAGATTTCTTCATAGTCTGTAACCAATGAGTTAAAGTCATTAATCAATTTGGTCTTAATGTCACTGATATGGCTATAATTATATACAATAATTATGTTAGTGAATCAACTAGCAGTGTATTTTTTAGCACAGAGTATAGCACTACAAACTATTTTACTATACATATGACATGTTTTCAATCTAATCAAATAGTGTTAAAACTATTATTTATAAACAATTACTATGTAGCAAGGAAATTTACATACATTTTTGCTTATTTAATCCTACCAACATCCCCATGAGGTAGAGATCATTACTTTCCTCAATTTATGGATGAGATAACCAAGGCAAGAAATGAACAAGTAGCTCCACTAAACTAGTTAAGTGACAAGAGCCAGGATTCCAAATCCAGCCTTTACTGTCAAATCCTCTGCTCCTAACATCACATTGTGTTGCCCAGTAGGTACCATGCCACTAACATGGGAAACCATCCACAATCTTATGTAAGTGGTGCCAGAACCTTTGGGACATCACAGCTTTTCTGTCTTCCATGGCAGAGAGCTGTTTCACATTAATATTATCGTTGTATCTCTATATATGAGAAAAAGTGTTAAGGACAAAATTAACCCAAGCCCTCTCTCTTTAACCAAATTAGGTAACTTAGTCTCAAGTCAGAATAATAATGGATGAGAGTAGGGACAAGGCTTAGAGTCTTATTTAAACTGTAGTACTTCACAGGGATAACTCAATTTTTATGCTCCTTCACCCATGCCTCCACCCACTGTCAATAAAGCGAGGTGCCTGAACCTCAGGAAGGGGAGGTGGAGAAAAGAGAGAACATGTGTAGCTTTTAGAAGCTCCACAAGTGACCAAGATGCAGACTTTTGACAGGCCAATTGAGTGCCACTATTTATATTCTTATTTGTTCAGTCGTATAATAAAAGGCAGAACCAAAGTGGAATAAGGTTGACATAGCAACAGTCTTCAAGGAGTGCACTGACTGTTCTGTCTCTGGAGTTACTAGAAGGCTGATGCCATTGATGGGCAGTAATTTAAGTATATATCTTTCAAATACAGAAGAGATTGCTTAACCCGACATTATTTAAAATCATCATAAAGGACCATGAGAATAGCTGAATCCACATTTTAGAACCTCAGTCAATGAAACATGTATTTTATATATACTCCTCATGAGAGAACTGATATAAGATGCTTCCTCACAACGGAATTGGTGAAACTCATACGGGAATATGGCAAAGGCAAATAGCTAGGAGGTGACAGCATCCAGATTCTTTCATCTAAAACTTGTCCTAATTCTAAGTCATCCATTAACCTCCTGATTCTTGCATCACTTTGCTTTTAAGTGGCTATTTTTTTGTACTAGACATTCAACTCATTATTAAGACATGTTAATCTCTTTGTCTAGAATAGCACATTAGGTGTGTTCTTGTTCTACTTACTCTAGCTCATATGAGATATTATACAGCTTTGTGTATGTCTGGAACTTAGGAGAATTTTCTCAAAAAAGTCCACAGGAGATGCCTGAAGTTCCACATCTGTGGTTCCCCAGAGTCAGAGTTGTAATAAAGGACAACTTTTAGCAGGGATTTATAAGTACCTTAAATTGCAAGGAAACAATTTATTCTACTACTTTATGTATTACAGGTGCACTCCCTCTTCTCTGCTGCAGCTACCCATGATTTGGATGTACAATCATTTCTTGTACGTTCGTACACACAGTAATAATTGCAAATCGACACAATGGTCTTGGTTATTATACTGTCTCTAATTTACTTTCAAACACTTTAGTATAAGCACTGTAATGTATATGTGTGTGTTAGTTTCAATCTGTTCTTCAGGGCAGTTAGTATCTGAAGCTGTTTAACCAGTCATATATTCTCTAAGATGAAATAGTTAAAGTGCTTCAATTAGGACTATATGATTCTTACCTGACTATTCTTTAATTACTAAGTGACATTAGAAATAAAGTTTTCTTAGGGAAAATGCTGGTAGTCAAGATATGTGGATTATTTTGCCCTAGTAAAACTCCAACGTCCTTAACTGCCTTACTATCAGAGTACAACTCCAAGCTTTGGGCTCAGATTTGGTCCCGGGTCCCTATACCTAAGAGATGATTCTTCCCTTATTGGACCAGAAAATTTGCTAAACTTGCCAGTGTAATATCATTACATCTACCTAAGAGGAAGCGTTCCAACAGACTTTTCGATTTCTGTGGGAACAAGAACTGAGACTTCACCTCTTTTACAGGAAGAGGATGTGGAACTCTTGTGTATGTGTATCTGTGTATCTATGTGTACCCTCTTGCTGTTAAATGTCTCCATGTGCAACAAAATTCAGGCAGAGGTTTAAATCTCATCACAACATACCACATGGTAGTGATGCTGTGGGGACAGAAAAATAAGAGGTCACTAATCTCTATCAAAAAGAACCCGACAGTTCAATTCACACCAGTAACAGAAAGGAAGTGCAGTGTCTGGATGTTCTGTGATTCTTTCAACAGAAAGAATTTGGGTGTCGAAAATCTTAACCCTCTTTTAACAGAGGTTGAAGTGATGAAAATATTAGATATATTCTCAAGCTGTCAGCATTCTCACATTCAAATTTACCCCCTCCTTCCCATGGTAGCTTTCTACTTCCTCTCCTTCCTTTCCCTGTCTGATGGGAATTTTCCTTTTACCAACTTCTACCATCTTCTCTACACTATTCATTATAGTAAAATTCTATCATTTAAATAGCTCTTGATACAGAAATTTTGAAATTTCGGAAATAACTTGACTCATTCAATAATACTGTAATTTCAGGACTATCATATTTTTAATGATTTTTTTTCATCCTGGAAGTTACTTTTTAAACTTAAATTCCTTATTTATTTATACAATGTTGCATTAATAATTTGGAACCAAAGGCTATGTAGCATTTTGTCTGAAACAAGGATGATCCTATAGAATGAAGAATCAAAAGTGAAAAAAATATTAATATATTTTCAAAAGTGTTTTAAAATTAACCATTTCATGACTTGTATATGCTGTTTGCCCAGCAGATAGTCAACTATCATCAATATCTACTGAAAAACTTCCATATGCCAAACCTTATTCACCTAGATTTAAAATGCCGTATGGGTAAACATGATAGTTAGAGGCAACACTTATATATATATTTATATAAATATGTAATATATATAATATATATATTATATATATTATATATTTATCTTAAATCATAGAATATTGTTCTTATATATCTTCTTTTTAAATTTAATTTTATTTATTTTATTATAGAGCAGGTTCTCATTAGTTACCCATTTTATACATATTAGTGTATACATGTCAATCTCAATCTCCCAATTCATCCCACCACCACCCCCGCCACCACTTTCCCCGCTAAGTGCCCATACATTTGTTCTCTACATCTGTGTCTCAATTTCTGCCCTGCAATCCGGTTGATCTGTACCATTTTTCTAGGTTCCACATATATGTGTTAATATACGATGTTTGTTTTTCTCTCTGACTTACTTCACTCTGTATGACAGTCTCTAGATCCATCCACGTCTCTACAAATGACCCAATTTCATTCTTTTTTATGGCTGAGTAATATTCCATTGTATATATGTGCCACATCTTCTTTATCCTTTCTTCTGTCAATGGGCATTTAGGTTCCTTCCATGTCCTGGCTATTGTAAATGATGCTGCAATGAACATTGGGGTGCATGTTTCTTTTTGGATTAGGGTTTTCTCTGGGTATATGCCCATTAGTGGGATTGCTGGGTCATATGGTAATTATATTTTTAGATTTTTTAAGGAACCTCCATACTGTTCTCTGTAGTAGCTGTATCAATTTAATTCCCACAAACAGTGCAAGAGGGTTCCCTTTTCTCCACACCCTGTCCAGCATTTGTTGTTTGTAGATTTTCTGATGATGCCCATTCTAACTGTTGTGAGGTGATACCTCATTGTAGTTTGGATTTGCATTTCTCTAATAATTAGTGATGTTGAGCGGCTTTTTATGTGCTTCTTGGCCATCGGTATATCTTCTTTGGAGAAATATCTATTTAGGTCTTCTGCCCATTTTTGGATTGGGTTGTTTGTTTTTTTAATATTGTGCTGCATGAACTGTTTATATATTTTGGAGATTAATCCTTTGTCCGTTGATTCATTTGCAAATATTTTCTCTCATTCTTTTTTTTTTTTTTTTTTTGCGGTACACGGGCCTCTCACTGTTGTGGCCTCTCCCATTGTGGAGCACAGGCTCCAGACACGCAGGCTCAGTGGCCATGGCTCACGGGCCCAGCTGCTCTGCGGCATGTGGGATCTTCCCGGACCGGGGCAAGAACCCATGTCCCCTGCATCGGCAGGCGGACTCTCAACCACTGTGCCACCAGGGAAGCCCCTCCCATTCTGAGGGTTGTCTTTTCATCTTGTTTGTAGTTTCCTTTGCTGTGCAAAAGCTTTTAAGTTCCATAAGGTCCCATTTGTTTATTTTTGTTTTTATTTCCATTACTCTAGGAGGTGGATCAAAAAAGATCTTGCTGTGATATATGTCAAAGAGTGTTCTTCCTATGTTTTCCTCTAAGAGTTTTATACTGTCCGGTCTTACATTTAGGTCTCGAATCCATTTTGAGTTTTTTTTTTTGTGTATGGTGTTAGGGAGTATTCTAAATTCATTCTTTTATATATAGCTGTCCAGTTTTCCCAGCACCACTTATTGAAGAGACTGTCTTTTCTCCATTGTATATCTTTGCCTCCTTTGTCATAGACTAGTTGATCATAGGTACATGGGTTTATCTCTGGGCTTTCTATCCTGTTCCATTGCTCTATGTTTCTGTTTTTATGCCAGTACCATATTGTCTTGATTACTGTAGCTTTGTAGTATAGTCTGAAGACAGGGAGTCTGATTCCTCCAGCTCATTTTTTTTCCCTCAAGACTGCTTTGGCTATTCGGGGTCTTTTATGTCTCCATACAAATTTTAAGATTTTTTTGTTCTAGTTCCATAAAAAATGCCATTGGTAATTTGATAGGGATTGCATTGAATCTGTAGATTGCTTTGGGTAGTATAGTCATTTTCACAATATTCATTCTTCCAATCCAAGACCATGGTATATCTCTCTGTCTGTTTATATCATCTTTAATTTCTTTCATCAGTGTGTTATAGTTTTCTGCATACAGGTCTTTTGTCTCCCTAGGTAGGTTTATTCCTACGTATTTATTCTTTTCATTGCGATGGTGAAAGGGATTGTATTCTTAATTTCTCTTTCAGAGTTTTCATCATTACTGTATAGGAATGCAAGAGATTTCTGTGCATTACTTTTGTATCTTGCAACTTAGCAAATTCATTGATTAGCTCTGGTAGTTTTCTGGTGGCATCTTTAGGATTCTCCATGTATAGTAGCATGTCATCACAGACAGTGACATTTTTACTTCTTATTTTCCAATCTGTATTCCTTTTATTTTTTTTTTTCTTCTCTGATTGCCATGGGTAGGACTTCCAAAACTATGTTGAATAATAGTGGTGAGAGTGGACATCCTTGTCTTTTTTTCTGATCTTAGAGGATATGCTTTCATTTTTTCACCACTGAGAATGATATTTGCTGTGGGTTTGTTGTATATGGTCTTTATGATGTTCAGGTAGGTTCCCTCTATGCCCACTTTCTGGAGAGCTTTTATAATAAATGGGTGTTGAATTTTGTCAAAAGCTTTTTCTGAATCTATTGAGATGATCATATGGTTTTTCTTCTTCAATTTGTTAATATGGTGTATCACATTGATTGACTTGCATATATTGAAGAATCCCTGCATCCCTGGGATAAATCCCACTTGATCATGGTATATTATCTTTTTAATGTGTTGTTGGATTCTGTTTGCTAGTATTTTGCTGGGGATTTTTGCATCTATATTCATCAGTGATATTGGTCTGTCGTTTTCTTTTTTCGTAGTATCTTTGTCTGGTTTTCGTATCAGGGTGATGGTGGCCTCGTAAAATGATTTTGGGAATGTTCCTTCTTCTGCAATTTTTTGGAAGAGTTTGAGAAGAATGAGTGTCAGCTCTTCTCTAAATGTATGATAGAATTCACCTGTGAAGCCATTTGCTCCTGCACTTCTGTTTATTGGAAGATTTTTAATCACAGTTTCAATGTCATTAGTTGTGATTGGTCTGTTCATATTTTCTACTTCTTCCTTGTTCAGTCTTGGAAGGCTATAGCTTTCTAAGAATTTGTCCATTTCTTCCAAGTTGTCCATTTTATTGGCATAGAGTTGCTTGTAATAGTCTCTTAGTATGCTTTGTATTTCTGTTGTGTCTTTTGTAACTTCTTTTTCATTTCTCATTTTATTGTTTTGAGTCCTCTCCCTCGTTTTCTTGATGAGTCTGGCTAATGGGTTATCAATTTTGTTTATCTTCTCAAAGAACCAGCTTTTAGTTTTATTGATCTTTGTTATTGTTTTCTTTGTTTATACTTCATTTATTTCTGCTCTGACCTTTATGATCTCTTTCTTTCTGCTAACGTTGGGTTTTGTTTGTTCTTCTTTCTCTAGTTCCTTAGGTGTAGGGTCAGATTGTTTATTTGAGATGTTTGTCATTTCTTGAGGTAGGATTGTATTGCTATAAACTTCCCGCTTAGAACTGCTTTTGCTGCATCCCATACATTTTGGATCATCATGTTTTCATTGTCATTTGTCTGTAGGTATTTTTTGATTTCTTCTTTGATTTCTTCAGTGACCTCTTGGTTATTTAGTAAGTATTGTTTTGCCTCCATGTGTTTGTGTTTTTTATGTTTTTTTCCCTGTAATTGATTTCTAATCTCATAGCATTGCAGTCAGAAAAGATGCTTGGTATGATTTCAATTTTCTCAAATTTACTCAGGCTTGATTTTTGACCCAAGATGTGATCTATCCTGGAGAATATTCCATGTGAACTTGAGAGGAAAGTGTAATCTGCTGTATTTGGATGGAATGTCCTATAAATATCAATTAAATCTATCTGGACTATTGTGTCATTTAAAGTTTGTGTTTCCATATTAATTTTCTGTTTGGATGATCTGTCCATTGGTGTAAGTGAGGTGTTAAATCCCCCACTATTATTGTGTTACTGTCGATTTCCTCTTTTATAGCTGTTAGCAGTTGCCTTATATATTGAGGTGCTCCTATTTTGGGTGCATATATATTTACAATTGTTATATGTTCTTCTTAGATTGATCCCTTGATCATTATGTAGTGTCCTTCCTTTTCTCTTGTAACATTCTTTAGTTTAAAGTCTATTTTATCTGATACAAGTATTGCTACTCCAGCTTTCTTTTGATTTCCATTTGCATGGAATATCTTTTTCCATCCCCTCACTCTCAGTCTGTATGTGTCCCTAGGTTTGAAGTGGGTATCTTGTAGACAGCATATATATGGGTCTTGTTTTTGTATCCATTCAGCGAGCCTGTGTCTTTGGTTGGATCATTTAATCCATTCACGTTTAAGGTAATTATCAATAGGTATGTTCCTATGACCATTTTGTTAATTGTTTTGGGTTTGTTTTTGTAGGTCCTTTTCTTCTCTTGTGTTTCCCACTTAGAGAAGTTCGTTAGCATTTGTTGTAGAGCTGGTTTGGTGGTGCTGAATTCTCTTAGCTTTCGCTTGTTTGTAAAGCTTTTGATTTCTCCATCAAATGTGAATGAGAGTCTTGCCAGGTAGAGTAATCTTTGTTGTAGGGTCTTCCCTTTCATCACTTTAAATATGTCATGACAGTCCCTTCTGGCTTGTAGTGTTTCTGCTGAGAAATCAGCTGTTAACCTTATGGGAGTTCCCTTGTATGTTATTTGTCATTTTTCCTTGCTGTTTTCAATAATTTTTCTTTGTTTTTAATTTTTGCCAATTTGATTACTATGTGTCTCGGCGTGTTTCTCCTTGGGTTTATCCTGTATGGGACCCTCTGTGCTTCCTGGACTTGGGTGGCTATTTCCTTCCCCATGTTAGGGAAGTTTTCGACTATAATCTCTTCAGATATTTTCTTGAGTACTTTCTCTCTGTCTTCTCCTTCTGGGACCCCTATAATGCAAACGTTGTTGCATTTAATGTTGTCTCAGAGGTCTCATAGGCTGTCTTCATTTCCATTCTTTTTTTTTTTTCTTTATTCTGTTCAACAGCAGTAAGTTCTACCATTCTGTTTTCCAGGTCACTTATCCATTCTTCTGCCTCAGTTATTCTGCTATTGATTCCTTCTAGTATATTTTTCATTTCAGTTATTGTATTGTTCATCTCTGTTTGTTTGTTCTTTAATTCTTCTAGGTCTTTGTTAAACATTTCTTGGACCTTCTCGATCTTTGCCTCCATTCTTTTTCTGAGGTCCTGGATCATTTCACTATCATTAATCTGAATTCTTTTTCTGGAAGGTTTACTATCTCCACTTCATTTAGTTGCTTTTCTGGGGTTTTATCTTGTTCCTTCATCTGGTACATAGTCCTCTGCCTTTTCATCTCATCTGTCTTTCTGTGAATGTGGTTTTTGTTCCACAGGCTGCAGGATTGTAGTTCTTCTTACTTCTGCCCTCTGCCCTCTGGTGGATGAGGCTATCTAATAGGCTTGTGCATGTTTCCTGATGGGAGGGACTGGTGGTGGGTAAAGCTGGCTGTTGCTCTGGTGGGCAGAGTTCAGTAAAACTTTAATCTGCTTCCCTGCTCATGGGTGGGGCTGGGTTCCCTCCCTGTTGGTTGTTTGGCCTGAGGTGACCCAACACTGGAGCCTATGCAGGCTCTTTGGTGGGGCTATTGGTGGACTCTGGGAGGGTTCATGCCAAGGTGTGCTTCACAGAACTTCTGCTGCCAGTGTCCTTGTCCTCACGGTGAGACACAGCCACCCCTGCCTCTGCAGGAGACCTTCCAACACTAGCAGGTAGGTCTGGTTCAGTCTCCTATGGGATCACTGCTCCATCCCCTGGGTCCCAATGCACACACTACTTTGTGTGTGCCCTCCAAGAGTGGAGTCTCTGTTTCCCCTAGTCCTGTCAAAGTCATGAAGTCAAATCCCACTAGCCTTCAAAGTGTGATTCTCTAGGAATTCCTCCTCCCCTTGCCAGAGCCCCAGGCTGGGAAGCTGACATGGTGCTCAGAACCTTCACTTCAGTGGGTGGGTTTCTGTGGTATAAGTGTTCTCCAGTTTGTGAGTCACCCACCAAGCAGTTATGGGATTTGATTTTATTGTGATTGCGCCCCTCCTACCATCTCATTGTGGCTTCTCCTTTGTCTTTGGATGTCGGGTATCTTTTTTGGTGAGTTCCAGTGTCTTCCTGTCGATGATTGTTCAGCAGTTAGTTGTGATTCGGCTCTCTCGCAAGAGGGAGTGAAGGCATGTCCTTCTACTCCACCATCTTCCCCATATCTTCTTACATATCTTCAAACATATCTTACCAAAATTGTTTTAATAAAATTGTTTAATAATTGTTTAATAATTGTTTTTATTTTATTTTTTTAATTTTTTTTTTTTTTGCCTTACTCAACTTGCTCAGTGCTTTATTGAACAAAGACCCTACCAGATGACTCATCAGGGCCTTCAAGAAGCCCTTGGTTTAGCTGCTTCCATGACATTTCCTTTTGAATATCTCCAAACCTTAAAGTGTAAAGATTTTGTCCACACAGATACACGTATACTCCTGCTGCAGGCTGTCATCCTCACTGAGACACTTTCAACTCAGCAGTTTGTGGACAAGGCATTGTGCATCCATGGCCATCCATCCATCCACTCTTCCATTTGTCCATCTGTCCATCCATGACAAGACAGCAGCAAGTTCTGACATGGTTCAGGCCCCAGGGTTCACAGCAGTGAGGGCTGGGCTTCCAGTGGGCTCAGGATGCAGGCCTTAGCCCTCACCCAAGGGCCTCCACAGATAATAACATCCCTTTCTGAGGCAACAGAAGCCAGGGCCAAGTGGGTTATGAAAGTTTGAGTCTTTAACCCCAACTGGATGGGGGAACCTAAACCTTAGCCTGTGACTATCCTGAGATGGGCAAAAAAAAAAAAAAAAAAAAAAAAAAAGACAAATCAAGCATACAGATAACACTGAAACAGGAAAGAGTAAGAGCTCATGTCTGTGCTGGAGGTGTTCATATGGAGGGACAGGAAAGAGGAAAAGAGAAAGGGGAACATGGCGCACACACTCAGGAGTGCTGTCGAGGGCCTGGGGCACAGTGCTGACTCCTAGGCAGGGAAGAGTACAGCTGTGGCCCATCCTAGGGGGCTGTAGCTTTATCTCAGTCTCATACATACAAACAAAGCCCCTAGAAAAAAGAGGGCTTTTCTGAATACAGGAAGACAAAGGGTTAACAAAGGGTTAACATTACATAATGTTGCTGATTCTGTTTTGTCCTGAAACTATTCTCTACAGATCAGCCAGAGTAAACATTAATAATTGTAGAATTTATCATGTCATTTTGTTTCTTACAAACCTTCAACAGTTTTCATTGCAAATATAATTGACTGACATTTCTACCATGGCCTAAAAGATCCAACATGCACCAGGTCTGATTTATATCTATATTTTAATTTGAGTGGTCAATATATAACACCACTTTTTTTCTTCAGCTGAGATTCAAACAATTTGGAGAGAGACTAGGTAAATACAAAAGAAATTACAGTATCATCTTTATTATTGCTAATGCCTAGATTTTCATGGATGGCTTGGATCTGTTAGCCAAGTGAGTTTACAAATATTTCTATTCCAAAATTAGGCTTAATCACTTCATAATGTGCTGTTATATAATGGCAGGTCAATCACATAGAAAGCTGCCTTGTGAAATTTTTAACATGGAGGAGCATAGGAAATGGTGCAATTCTTCAGAACAATCTTCAGATAAAAAGAGAAAGGAAGGAGTTGGTTCACATCTGTTCCTTTGTCCTTTTGCAATGCAAGAGTATAACTATTCCATAATAATTCCACTATTATTCCACTATATGACTGTCTACTTTCTTTACTGTTCCAATGACCTTCTTTAAATTCCTTGAACACATCCTTATCCTTTCTAGACCATGACTCAACAGGCTGTTCCCTCTGCCTTCTTCATCTAGTCATCTCCTATTCATCCTTCATATCTCAACAGGCCTCCCATTCATGTCACATATATGCCATGAATGCCATATACTTTCTTAACACACTGTATTTTTTCCTTCTGTAACTTATCATAGTTTGAATTTTTGTACTTGCATAGCTATTTAATTACAATATGTGTATCTTCCAATACATTCCAGGGTTTTTATGATCAAGGATAGTGACATTTGCTGTATATTTTACTGCAGAACCTATCAGAGCTTGGCAAAGAGTAACTACACCAAGTGTTCAATAAATATTTGTTGAATAGAGTAAGAACTAAATTAATACTCCTGTATTAATTTGCATTTGTTTAACTACTTGCAAGGTTTTCAGATTGATATTATACTAAACACTCTGGAAATATTAACGGGTTTCTTATAAGTAGATTTTTGATTTAGATATGCTAATAATAAATGAGACTAGTGTCTTTCAGACCCTTTGATCTCCGGGGCATATGGTTGGAGTGTATCATAATTGCAAGCTAGCTACTTCAAGTTTCAATAACTCAATCAAAGCTTTTATTTCTTCACATTTACAAAGCTCCAAAAGTGTCTCTTCAGATTTTCTGTCTCCATTTACTATCCTCTCCAACATATCTTTTAACTCATTCTCAGATTAATTATAAGGGTCTTATTTTATTTATTTATTTTTATATTGGTCTGTAATTGATTTACAATGTTGTGTTGGTTTCAGCTGTATAGCAAAGTGATTCAGTTATACATATACATATCTCTTCTTTTACAAGTTCTTTTCATGTTTAGGTTATTACAGAATATTGAGCAGAGTTCCCTGTGCTGTACAGTAAGTCTCTGTTTGTTATCTATTTTAACTATAGTCGTGTGTATATGTCAATCCCAAACTCCAATTTATTCCTACCCCCCACCCCACTTTTCTCCTTTGGTAAACATAAGTTTGTTTTCTGTCTGTGGGTCTGTTTCTGTTTTGTAAATAAGTTGAGATTGTAAATAAGTTTGAGATTCTGCATATAAGCAATATCATATGAGATTTGTCCTTCTCTGTCTGACTTACTTCACTTAGTATGATCATCTCTAATCCCTTCCATGTTGCTGCAAATGAGACTGTTTCATTCTTTTTAATGGCTGAGTAATATTGCATTGTATATATGTACCACATCTTCTTTATCCATTCCTCTGTCGATGGACATTTAGGTTTCTTCCATGTCCTGGCTATTTTAAACAGTGCTGCAATGAACATTGGGATGAACGTATCCTTTCAAACCATGTTTTTCTTTGGATATATCCCCAGGAGTGGGATTGCTGGATCATACAGTAGCTCTATTTTTAGTTTTTTAAGGAACCTCCATGGTGTTCTTCATAGTGGCTGTACCAATTTACATTCCCACCTAGAGTGCAGGAGGGTTCCCTTTTCTCCACACCCTCTCCAGCATTTATTGTTTGTAGACATTTTGGTGATGGCTGTTCTGGCTGGTCTGAAGTGATATCTCATTGTAGGTTTGATTTTCATTTCTCTAATAATTAGTGATGTTGAGCAGTTTTTCATGTGTCTCTTGGCCATTTGTATGTCTTCTTTGTAGAAATGTCTATTTAGGTCTTCTGCCCATTTTTTGATTGGGTTGTTTGTGGGTTGTTTTTGTTGTTTTTTTTTTCTTTTTAATTGAGCTACATGAGCTATTTGTAAATTTTGGAGATTAATCCCTTGTCAGTCATATCGTTTGCAAATATTTTCTTCCATTCTGTGGGTTGTCTTTTTTTTTTTTTTTTTTTTTTTTTTTTTTTTGTACGCGGGCCTCTCACTGTTGTGCCCTCTCCCGTTGTGGAGCACAGGCTCCAGATGCGCAGGCTCAGTGGCCATGGCTCACGGGCCCAGCCGCCCCGTGGCATGTGGGATCTTCCTGGACAGGGGCATGAACCCATGTCCCCTGCATCAGCAGGTGGACTCTCAACCACTGTGCCACTGCCACTAGGGAAGCCCAGTCTCTTTATCTTTATTGCAGAATTTTATCTTGTCTGTGTAATTATAACCATGCCCTTTGTTTTCAGTTAACAATAAGGAATTAGTTTGTTTCACCATGATACCATGCAGCTTATTTGATTTTCTATCCTTATTTGATCTCCATTCAAGATGTGGAGGTTCAGTACTCTCACAGTAGCCCTCAGTGACTGACCTTAAAAAATCAGGAGCCATATTGAATGACACATGACATTTATATTCCCTGTTTGCCAGGTATAGCCCTGACTACTTTCTAAGCACTCTGGAAATTTTAGCATTGGGGAATTCTTCCACAACCTCATATTGACTGGGATAATATCACAATTATGCTTTTTGTAGTTGTATGCACCTTAGAACTCCAGATTTTTAAAAGTGGTTATCTCTGAGGAAATTAGATAAGGAGAAGAGATCAGAATTAGATCAGGTGGGAAGCCTAGAATAAAAGTTCCTCTGATTTAAAATGATAGTCAATGGCAGCATTAAAGAATGCATTTCTGGGCTTCCCTGGTGGCCCAGTGGTTGAGAGTCCTCCTGCCAATGCAGGGGACACGGGTTCGTGCCCCAGTCCAGGAGGATCCCATGTGCCGTGGAGCAGCTGGGCCCGTGAGCCATGGCCGCTGAGCCTGCGCATCCGGAGCCTGTGCTCTGCGACTGGAGAGGCCACGGCCGTTAGAGGCCCGCATACCGCAAAAAAAAAAAAAAAAAAAAAAAAGAAAGAAAGAAAGAATGCATTTCTGGGGAATTCCCTAGCTGTCCAACTGCCATGGACCCAGGTTTGATCCCTGGTTGGGGAACTAAGATCCCACAAGCTGTGTGGCATGGCCAAAAAAAAAAGAGATGCGTTTTTGTTCATGTTGAAGCTCTGAATAAACAGTGCTTTCCATCTTTAAAGGGTTACTTGGGAAGCTGAAACTTGCCATTGGAGAACTTTGCTTCAGTACTCATTATAAGGGAACAGAATTCTGGGATGTTTGCATTATTTTGGTGATGCTTACATCCTGCCTAGAAAAGCCTATGACTGCTAGAGGAAGTGATTAGGGATGAGACTGAACTGCATTTATATTCATTGTCAAGCAGATTCCAGGGAGACTACAAGCATTGTTTTTACCACAAAAGACTTTTTGCACTAAAGTGCTGTTTAACAGGTAGCTTCTACTCAGAAAATCATCGTGTTAAAAAGATGTCTTCTTGTATTATGTTTGAGAAGAAAATAGTATAGGTAACAGTAAAGGGTATCAAAGAGAGAATGAATGGCATGTCTTCTACTTATGATTTTGTGAGCTTTAGTTTCTACATGTGTAAAGCGGAGGCAATGTCTGCCATGCTTGGAGGATCATCTCTCTCTCCACTACCTTAGTGTCTGCTCACAATCCATTCATGACAACTCACAACTGAACTTTACCGAGTGATTATTGTGTGTAAAGAAGTCTTTTATGTGATTTACGTGTGTTAATGTAACCAAGCAGGAGCCCGTGGGGGCCTTCCCCCATATCCTCTGCTTTAGCTACAGTATTTGATGCACATTTTCTGAGTTGTTTTGCAGATGTAAAAAAATACCCTCTCCGGGCTTCCCTGGTGGTGCAGTGGTTGAGAGTCCGCCTGCTGATGCAGGGGACACGGGTTCGTGCCCCAGTCCGGGAAGATCCCACATGCCGCGGAGCGGCTGGGTCCGTGAGCCATGGCCACTGAGCCTGCGCATCTGGAGCCTGTGCTCCGCAACGGGAGAGGGCACAACAGTGAGAGGCCCGCGTACCGCAAAAAAAAAAAAAAAAAAACCAAAAAAAAACCCCTCTCCAACAAATGGAAGATGTTAACTACTTGATGGCCGTGAGCACATAGCCCCAGACCTCTTGGAACCTAAAGACTGATAATGTTAACCCCTGTGACACCACCCTGCTACCTCACCATCAGCTAATAAGAGAGTTGTGCACAAGCTGGTCACATACCCTGCAACCCCACCTCCCTTACCTGGCTTTTCAAAGTGCTTTGCTAAAACCTTTCAGGGAGTTTGGGGCTTTTAGGTCATGAGCCACACATCTCCTTGCATGACCCTGCAATAAACCTTTCTCTGCTCGACTCTGACATTTCAGTTTGTTTGGCCTCACTTGTGTGTTGGGCACACTTCTTGCAATAACATTAACTCTTTTAATCCTTGTAATATTTCTATGAGGTTCATGCTATGATAATCCACATTTGACAGGTTAGTAAACCAGGGCACAGAGAGGTAGGTAATTTGCTCCAATTTATACAACTAGTAAGGGGTGAAAGCTGTTCCATGAACCCAGATTACCTGGTCCAGAACTGTAGTCTTAAATTTTACTGTCCTAAATTCTAATCTCTGAAACTTTGGCTTGATCTAGGTCTGCCAGAAATGTTTTTCTTGTATCCTTCTCTAAAGTAATTCCCAGTCACTTTTCAAGGTTCTCTACAGGTGTAAGCTCTTTTTAGAAATATTTCCCTGAATTCTCACACCCCAAGCTCCTCTGTGCTACTATGGAAATCAGTGTTAACAACCTGAATCACACTATAATTCAACTGCTTTTTCCTACTTTCTTTGTTTTTCCCACCTTGTTTGAGAACCTTAAGGGCAGAGATGTTATAATTCGCAATAAGTGTTTCCTGAATGTAAATAGTAATATGTGGAGATAACATGAGATAATCTGGTAAAACTGTTTTCTGAATCGTAAAGTACCATGCAAATATTATATATAATGATTATCCATTCATAAGGCACTCAGACAGCATTCTCTATATTGAAAAGAAAATAGGAAAACTTTGAAAGGAAAATAATACAACAATGCAAGCATTGCTAATTTATGCCTGATAAAATAGAAAACATTAACTTTACTGAATAGCAGATATTAAGTAAAGAAATTTTCTGCCAGTAAATATTATTTGATACCAGATGCTGATGAAGAAGAGTGACAATTCAGCCTAAATCCATTATACACTTTGTTGAATAGCAGAATAAGAAGGTGAGAGAAGGCTTGCCACATCAGTGCCTTAATATATGCTGTGAAGATAGATATCTCTGTATTCCTGGGAGAATGCACAGTGAGAATGAAGGCAGGAGTGCCAAAAAGGATCACAAGGCTCTCCTTCCAAAAACAAGTGAATTAATCACTGGCATCTTTGTCTAACGTGGAAACAATAGTGGATAGAGTCTGGAAGTCAGCTTAGAAGAAGATATAGTTGGTTTCCAGAGTCAGAGAGAAGCTCTTCTTACTATAGATTTGGCCCCTTGAGAAGGTTGTGGTACAGTTCCTATTCCTTCCAACTGTGGATAGTAATATCTACATCATCGGATTCTTGTGGAGATTTGAAGGTGATTATGTAGATTGAGCTGGACATCAGCACATATATAATAGGCATTTAATAAATGTCAATTTTGTCTAATCTCTAAACCGTTGTTTTCCTCATATGTGTAACGATCTACACTAATTAGTAGGCCAGGATATAACATAGTTTTAACATTTTGGTTTTAAGTGATTGCAAATATAGGCCTTGTTTAAATTAGAGTTTCCTTTAAAACTCTTCTTAACTAATCCTATTTATATATGTAATCAAAATATAATTGATTACAACAGTTACCTGAGTTATGGTTGTATTATAATTACTCTCAGAAAATGTATGAATCTACAGTGTGTCTAACCCTAATTCCTTAGTAATCAATATACTATAGCATTGTCCAAGAACAATAGAATTTAACAATTCACTGTTAGGTATAATACACTTATCCCTAAGAACATCTATGGCTGCTAATCATATGAAACAAAGTAGTAAAGAAATAGACTGAGGAGGGCAGAGATTATCTTATAACTTCCATTTCCAATTTTAATAGGATATTTGAATTTCTATATAGCATAAACACTAGACACACAATTCAGCACTTATATCAAAAACAGTGCTGACTACTTATAAAAAAAAGTGTGGATGAGATAACATGCCTCAAGTGATGCATACTGTGGTTTAACCACGGCTCAAGGACTAGGAGTGGAGAGAGGAAGTTGAGAATTATAAAGCAGGACTTTTAATATGTATTCACTTTCACATTCATCATCACAGATAGCCAGGGAATATATTAATTTTTCCAAATTTTATAGATGAGGAAATAGGCTATAGAATAATTAATGCACTGGGCCAAGACACATAGAGATAAGGAAAGTCTCATGAAACTTTAGGGTCAGTAAAATGTTCATAATGATAACACTTAGTGTCTGTGAAGTGCCAGACACTGTCCTAGAGGTTCAAGATATAAAAGTCAGGGAGGCAAACAAAGTTGTTGATTTCACAGGGTTTTTTTTTTTTTCCTCCCCTGGGGAATATGGGCCATAAAGAAGTCATCCAATAAATAACTAGCATAACTTTCAGAATGATAAGTGCTGTGGCATAAATAAATCTGGAAGAGGGGATAGGTCATGATGAGGGAAGCACTCATATTTTATATAGTTTAGCCATGAAAGCTTTTCTGAGATGTGAAATGTAAGCACTATCCAAGGGATGTGCAGTAGAAAGTCCCGAGAAGCCCTAAGGACAGATGTTCTAGGTTGAGGCCCTTGGTAGAGATGAGCTTAGCATGTTCCAAGAATTTCAAGACAGGGGTAATGGGACCAGAAAGAGCAAGGGTGGGGGTTGGAGATGATAGGAATTGAAGTCAGAGAAGGAAGCAGCAGCCAAATAATGCATGACCTTGTAGGAACTGTGAATACTTTTACCCCAGGGAGTGAAATAATCTGATTTGTGTTTTTAAAGGATGGAAACATTATTGGATATAATAATTCCTAGATATCTCAGATTTCAGTAAGTCTTACATTGATCATTATATAATTCCTGGCCCCTAAAAGAAAGAGATGACACACTCCACAACAAGTGTTTACTGAATGGAAGGTTTACAGAGGCTTGAATAGGGTTAAGAGCTCCCCAGTGTATTCAGTGGTTTCAGATATAGTCTTTGCTCCTACCAGTAATTTCTGTTGTATAATCATTTTTAAGAACCTGGGCCAGTATAGTGACTCTCTTTTCTGCCTCACAGTTTAATGGCCTAAGGAGTCCATGTGAAGATGAGAATGTTGTATGGCTGTATTCCCACATTGAGGCAATTTCCCATTTGGGTACAAGGCTTCTCAACTTACTGAACCAAAAGAAAAAGGGACAGGAAGCAAAAATTTCTCAAGGGAATTATTAAGTGAAATAGTGTCAAGAGCCACTTTCATTTCTATATTTTAATCCCTGGATGCATGTAATGCATCTACAAGGGAGATTTCACCTTATGTTACTTACTGGTCTAGAGCATGTACTACACCCTTTAAGTGCGAACCACATGTTTACAGGGTGTTTTCTTCTAGCTGTTGCTGTAACTAAACTTTCAACAGGTTTTTCCGTGGTTCTATCAGAAGAGCTTTTGCCTGATGATGGGATTGAGATTGGAAAGCTAATGCAAGCCAGTACTTTAAATCTCAAGTGAGCGCATTTGTGTTGACAAATTAAAAAAAAATCATACATGTGCTCATGATCCTTCTGATTCAAATTGGCAAGATCTTGTAATTTTTCTGTTGTATAGGCTAACTCCTCTTGGGCCAGGCTTTGTTTTTTGTGCCAGCCCTGTTGGCAGCTACCTCTCAGTATGTGCTTAGAGGTCATGAGGGAAGGTAGAAATATGTTTTCTTTAGCAAGAAAGTTCTGTGTGATTTAGATGTTCAAGTCCTTTTCCTTGGCTACATCGGATCAGGTGTTCCCATCCTGTATCTCAGAGTCTCAGTCTTTTCCCTACACTATTGGAAAATTGGATGGGGAATTCCCTGCTGGTCCAGTGGTTGAGACTCCTCGCTTTCAGTGCCAAGGGCCCAGGTTCAATCCCTTGCAGGGAACTAAGATCCCACAAGCTGTGCAGTGTTGCCAAAAAAAAAAAAAGAATGAATTGAAGACAGTGGATTTGGCAACTTTACAACCTGTATATTCAGTCCCAGAGATTGTTCCATAATCATTAAAACTGGTAGTTTTTTTCTCTCCTGGCCTGAATTGGGCATTAAAAGCATATACTTTGTCCATTTTTCTGTGTAGCCTCTAGTTTTCTCAGAAGTAGCATCTTAAGCCACACTTTTTCTTTATTCTTCATTAACATTCTAAGTTGTCAAAGCTACTCTAACTCTCACATCTTACACTCCATTTGCACTACTTTGCATACCCTATCACTGTAAATTGTATAATCATGATATCATTGAAAGTCATATGCTATCAGGGTCCCATTCTCACCAGAATATTCATGCATTTGTCAAGTATATGAAAAAATCCAATCCCGTATTCCCATTTTGAGAATCTCTTTCTTGGATCCCCTCCTGGTATCATTGTATCAGGGTCCCAGCAAGAAAATAAGTGCAGGCTCAAAATGGGTTATTAAATACTGTTTAATAGAAGGACTATTATGAGAATGTGGACAGTTAAAGAAAACTACCAAGGACTGATGAAGCACCCTGGGCTAGCAGCTGAGTTAAGCAATTACTAACTATGATTTTAAGGGGACAGAAGGTGAGAGTTACTAGCAGAACCTGAGAGCAATCCAGCTGTAGATAAGAACCACCAGTCAAGGGAGGAAATTTTTTTAAAAATTTATTTATTTATTCTTGTCTGTGTTGGGTCTTCATTTCTGTGTGAGGGCTTTCTCTAGTTGTGGCAAGTGGGGGCCACTCTTCATCGCGGTGTGCGGGTCTCTCACTATTGCGGCCTCTCTTGTTGTGGAGCACAGGCTCCAGATGCGCAGGCTCAGTAGTTGAGGCTCGCGGGCCCAGTTGCTCCGCGGCATGTGGGATCTTCCCATACCAGGGCTCGAACCCGTGTCCCCTGCATTAGCAGGCAGATTCTCAACCACTGCACCACCAGGGAAGCCCAAGAGAGGAAATTTTAACAGAGGAAATTATTCACTGCCAGCCTAGAGCCCTGAAAGTAGAGAGCCTCTCTTTTTATCCCACTCTTCAGTCTCTTTCTAGTATTTATCATTGGTCTAAACCAAATAGAAATTGGAGAACAAAGAAACCATTTAGATAATACTTCTGGGACACCATTTTTGTGCATGATATCTGGCGGTATCTACGAAAAGAATACATTGGCCTTGCACGTGAAGCTTCAGCTACTGAGAACCAGGCTAAACAATTCTCGTTTACTCTCAAACTCTGAAACTATAGGTGTCTCAATCCAGGAATCCACAGATTTACATGCACCCTGTGTGAGCTGTACTGCAGTATAGTAAGTAAGCTTTAGAGTCATTTGTCAGGGACTGTGTTTTATTATTGATTTCTTGAAAAACAATCAGGCAAGATGGACATTAAAATTGCACCAATTTACTGAAATTGCTGTGGCTTTGGTAACTCCTCTATAGGCTGCAATTTGAAATGAACTGTCAGATACAGTGTTCCATAGAATCCCTTATTATGCCAGTCTCTTTTCATGCTATCTATAATATAATAGAATAACGATAAAAAGAACAGGTTTGGGTATAATTCATTTTAGCAAATACATTTTTATCTATCATGGATGATTATTATCTGGTTGGAAAATTAAATGTGATTCTCAAAAGGCATTCCCAATAAAGTTTCTATAATTTAGTAAGGTGATAAAAAACAATCCAACATCATTTATTCAATATCTATTATATGTCTAACAGTGTTAAAGGCTGTCTCAAAGAACTGGGAAATTATTACATACTGCCTTTTAAAGGTTAATTAACTGACCTCCTGACATAGAGGATATAGATACAGCAACTCATACTGCTGGTGTGGGGCACTGGACATCAAAATTGGCCTTTTTTTTTAAAATAAAAACTCTATCACTTCCAATTTGATATTGTCTCCAAGGTCCACACCTGTGTTTCTGTATAACACAAATTGGTTTTTGTTAATATATAGAGTAACTTTAAATTTTAAGTTATATATCTATTTTAAATACATATTAAAGAAATATAAGTAGATGAGTCAAAAATTTGAACCAATTTAAATAAATATATTAAACAAACAGATAGTATGCAGATAACATTATGAATGTGGTATGTAAATGAATAAAGTTTGGGAAATATTACCTTATAAAAAGCTACTTACAAGGGTAATAAAGATTATAGTAGGATGCATAGGGTGGAACATATTAGGAAAAATTGGTGTCTTCGGGGGTTTAGCATCTAACTGTACTAGGTGCAAACATGATGTCAGTAGTAGCCTACCAAATGATTAACAATTATTAGATTTTAAGTCTACTTTTTAGTAGACTGAAATGATAATTTCACAACCACATATAAATAAAATACAATATATCATTATTCTAGATTGTGGAGAACAGTATTCTTGGAGTTACCCAAAAGATTTTCTCTTCCTAGTTCCATTAAATTAAACAGTGAAGTTCAGACATGAGAGGCACAGTAAAAATAGATTTCAATAGGGAAAAGGAGTGGAACAGACATTTTTCAGTCAATGATATTCAAGTCCTTACAGCATCATTGTAACTCTGGCCTAATAACTTTTTCATTCCTGTTTTGCCATGAAAGAAAATGTGGCTAAAGTAATATGTTTTGGAGTCAAAGAGACTTACATTACAGTCTTGGATCCACCACTTACTAGGGATGTGACCTTGGGCAGATTATTTAACCCCATTGACACTTAGCTTTCTCATTTGTGTAATCAAAATGCAGTTATGTTTCTAAAATTCAAAGATATTAAAACATGCTACTTAGATTCTGAGATATTCTGAATAAAGACTTTATTAATAATAATTTATAGTTATAATAAATTAATAACTTTATTAATAATAATAGGAACTGTCTCACTGAATACACAAGGATATAGAAGCTATGAAGCACACAGGCTGCTGACGTGTCCCCTTCACAAATAAACCAGTGATGCTGCTTCTTGTGACCATCTGCCTCTTCCTGTGAAGGAAGAATGACCATATAAGGCTGCAGATGCTCAACACAACTGCTTCTCTCCCTGAGGCTGAGGGGACTGAGGTGACTTCTGTGGCTCTTGGGGAGATTCTCTGCAACTTAAGTTACCTTTTTTTCAACCTTGATTTCATCCAATACTTCTGTATATCACTGACATCAAAGAGAAATTTTGGGTTATGTGGCCATGTTCCTTCATGCACATTGAACTTGCCTTCCTCCTGTTTCTGAAGTGAGAAAGAAGAGTCATTGGTGAGCTGAACTCATTCATGAAGAAAGCAGGGCCTATGTTGTGTTGGACTTGTCTGGTTAATAGATGGAATTTGGAAGTGGATGCCTGATTTCTAGTCCTGGTTTTGCCATGTACAGGCTATGTAACCTTGATTATGCTTTGGTCTCCCTCATCCTGTTAGAGAGTTTATGATAATGTCCACCTTATATGGTTGTTGTGTGGATTAAATGAGATAGCTCATGTCAAGTGCTCAGCATAGTGCCTGGTAAGGAGCACACCAAGTTTAGCTATAACTTCTGTTGTTTACTTGCTCCTGTGATCTTGGGTAAGATAACTTTCCTGTGTCAAGAACCTGGGATGTTTAAATAGACTCCAGACTCCCCTGGGGGGTTAGTTCATAACCTTGATGGTCCATTAAAGTTTTTAGGGAGGTTATAAAAACGTAGTAGTAAAAGTCTGATTTAAAAGCATTACATTTAAATTAGCACTCAAATTATATACTAGAAATAATAAAAAAGTAAACAATTCCTTGTTAGGCTACACTGTGAGGTGATCTTTATTTATGATACTGTATCTAAATACAAAAATCTCAGAACTAAAGTAGAAAAGTGAACATGCCTAAACATGCCTAACATGCCTAGCATCAGTGATGAGGTGCTTCATATTCCAGGTATAACTCAGGTAAAGTCTCTTAAGGATAAGGTACAAGAAAGTTGTATCAAAGTTGAAGAAGTGGCAGATGTCCATAAAATCTCCTCAGGGGAGAAGTTGATCCAAATGTGTCAGTTTGGCTTGACATCTTTCTCATAAGGGACCAGGCTGGGCATTTGTTTTGAAGTCTGTGTGTCTTTGGCACAAGGCACAGCTTGGGCAGGCATCACATAGAACAGGTGAGACTGCTTTCACTCATTAGTCAAGTGCCTCAGGGCTCCATTTTGAAGTATACTCTGTAGTGATCACCTTAGACATGCCCAAGGGCCAGGTGGGAACCATAAAATTATACAGGATCAACTTTAGGCCCACTTCCATTTATCAGAAATGAAAGACATCCCAGGTCAGTACATCCAGTAAGGGATATATAAGACCTGGTCTATTTCAACGACAGGGCCAAAAGACCACTGGTGGCTTAGAGGGCCTATCTCTGGAAGGTCTTGGTGAATCCATCTTCCTGGGGTTGGTTGTAAAAACAGCAATTTCTTTTTTTTTTTTTTTTTAATTTTTAAACTTTTATTGGAGTGTAGTTGATTTACAATGTTGTGTTAGTTTCAGGTGTACAGCAAAGTGAATCTGTTATACATATACATATTGTATATCAACTCTTTTTTAGGTTCTTTTCCCATATAGGCCATTACGGAGTATTGAGTAGAGTTCTCTGTGCTATACTGTAGGTTCTTACTAATTATCTGTTTTATATATATATTAGTGTGTATATGTCAATCCCAATCTTCCAATTTATCCCTTCCCTTCAAAACACCAATTTCTGAAACATTACCAGTTTCTGTCTGTCTTGTCTTTGTACACATCAGAAGCTTGTAATTCATACTAATCTCCTGTCAAGCCTTTCTATAGCATGACTAAGTGCAGAGGGTTTATGGATTTATCACTGAGAATAAACTTCTGTGGTTTACAGGCTCCCTTTGTTTTCTGGCAGAAAAAAAGAAAACATCCTTTGGGATTTATTTTCAGTCATGTAACTTAAATATTGAAAACAAAATTGAACGTATTGAATTTTAAATGCAGTTTAAAATATTTGAATGTATTTACTTAATTGTATGTGAAAGGGATAACTATTATTCTAAAGTTCTTAAAAGTGAAGGTTAAAGTGACAACACAGCAGCAATAAGCACAGTTGGTACTTAGATATTGATTTCTAAATGCCATTTTTCAATAAAAGGAAGCAGTGTTATTTGGCGAAACAGATGCTTCTATGTCTGGGAGAGAAAAAATAGAAGCTATTTTTCAGCCATTTTCATATGTTGCCATCATATTTCGTACTTCTATCTTTTTTTCATACCAGCAATGCTATTAAAGAGATGTTATTAACTTTCAGAAGGAATGAATTATCATTATCTTGTGTGAAGAAATTGTCTTCTCTAGGATGTATGCCCTGTACCATAAGCCTTCTTTGTAATAAAGACTTCTTTAACAAATCTTACAACTAAGGTGCCTCTTTGCAACAGTATTTCCATTTTTTGAGTGTTAATTTTATTAACACTCATTTTACTTGAGTACCTAGTGTGATTGTTGATACTTTGTAATGGCGCTGCTTCTGAAAGTAATTTAAAAATTTGAGTAAGTTTGAGAAGTTTACAGAGTATTTATTCATTATTTCCTCAGTAAGTCAGTTTAATGTTCATTCTTCCATTACCTTGTCACTGGAATAAAGAATATGGATGTTTGAGAGCTGACTTGCATGTAAAAATTTTAGTTTTAGACATCATTTTGCCAAAATTTAGCATTGTGATGCTTTCTAAAAAAAATATTTTGCAAATACTATGTCACTGCAAAATTTCCAAGACTGTATAGAAAAAAATTACAATTGGACAAAGATTGGCAATTATTTTGGAAAGAATCTGTGAATTACATGTAAATGTCTCCTAACATTCAAGAATTTTTTAAAATAAAAACTTATTTTTACCTAAACAAAATATCTTGTAATGTCAGAAAGTAAGGACGTGCCCAAAAAACAGAATATAGAGGCTTGTTGTGAAAGGGACTGAACTTAATGACTTACTTCTAAGTAATACAGTGTGGTAGGAGGAAAAAATATAACTTTACAGTGGAGAAACCTTACAAGCGCTGTCTCAGCCAGGTAAGCAAAGCTAACATCATCATGAGAAGCCATACTGATACCCATAACCTTGATGCGATGTGGTAAGAGTGACATTTCACCTTTGTGATCTTCCTCGAAAACCACATAACCCAAGTCTAATCATGAAAATTACGTCAGACAAATTCCAACTGAGGGACATTCTACAAAATACCTGACCAGCATTCCTCCAAATTGTTATCGAGGTCATCAAAAATAAGGAAATTCTGTGAATGTCATCAAAAAAAAAAAAAAAAGATTAAGAAGACGTGATGATTAAATGCAATGTAGCATCCTGGTCTGAATCCTGGAACAGGAAAAGGTAAAACTAGTAAAATGTAAATAAAATCGGGAGCTTCCCTGGTGGTGCAGTGGTTGAGAGTCTGCCTGCCAATGCAGGGGACATGGGTTCGTGTCCCGGTCCGGGGAGATCCCACATGCCGCGGAGTGGCTGGGCCCGTGAGCCATGGCTGCTGAGCCTGCGCGTCCAGAGCCTGTGCTCCGCAACGAGAGAGGCCACAACAGTGAGAGGCCCGTGTACCGCAAAATAAATAAATAAATAAAATCAGAAGTTTAGTTCAGAGCAATGGACCGATGTTGATTTCTTAGTTTTAATAAGTGTACCATGGTGATGTAGGATATTAACAGTAGTAGAAACTGGGTGAAGAATATTTGGAACTCTCTACTATTATAACTTTTCTATTAAAAATTATTCCAAAATCTCTGTTAAAGGAGGATGGTTAAAATATACTTGACTGTGAAATATAAAGGCACATACATATTTATCAACAAACATTCACCATTCACAGAATATTGTAACTATGTGCTTTTCCTGAGAAATTTACAAGCGGGGGGGGGGAAACCTTCAGACAACCAAGATGACAAGGGACCCAGAAATAGGGACTGGTGTTCAGCATTAAATATCTACCTGTTCAGATAACTTAGAAATTCTAATATGAGTTTACACATAGTGCTTTTGAACGTGTATATATGTGTGCATGTATGTAAATGCATATATGTATATTTACATGCATGTATAAATATGTATATTCAAATATATATAAGAAAATATACAAATCTTTCTTGACTTATGATGTGGTTACATATGATAAACCTAACATAAATTGAAACCTTCATAGTATACACCTAACATACTGAACACCACAGCTTAGCCTAGCCTACCTTAAACGTGCTCAAAACACATTAGCCTACAGTTGGGCAAAATCATCTAACACAAAGCCTATTTTATAATACAGTGTTGAATATTGTATGTAATTTATTGAATACAGTACTGAAAATGAAACAATGGTTGTATGGGTACAGAATGGTTCTATGTGTATTGGTTGTTTACCAAACTTCATATGGAAGTTCCCTTGCTTATAAAAAGTGCCTGCCACCTAACAGTCCTGAAAGATCTGCCTCTTTCTTTGGTCTCTCCTTGCCCTCCAAGTGCAGGGGCCAGTTTCAGATTTCATCCAGGGAACTACTGAGTTTGCAAACCACCAATAAGGATCTGATCTACTCAGACCTTATAATGAAGGTAAACCAGGCCATTCACTATATTTTGTACATGTCTCAATAATTTTGTTATCATCGCCCTTGCTTTATCATAATTTTATTTTTTTAGAGCCTTTCTTCATGACCCATGGAGTTTAATACCTCTTTCTCCAGCTCCTTTCTCCTTCAGTGAACGTAAATGAACCAATACAGGAGCTCTCCTTAAAGTTCACATTCCTTGGCTTTGTGTTTTTCTTTGTGGCTCTAGAAAAACTCAGATCCAAAGGCCCTGAGCAATAGGTGTGTCACCACAGAGATTCCAGTAAAGAGCTTTTCGTGTAGGGAGTGGATAGTGTAGAAGACAAAATGCTGAGATTGTGAGAGCTCAGAAATGGTGCCTAGGTCTAAACAGATCCCTCTCTAGAGCTAATGCTGAAGAATGCTATGAGGAAGAAGCCCAATGATAGAACAGGGCTAGGGAGCTGTCTCTCATCATCAAGACTTCTCTCTGTGTGGTTTTAGAGCCCAGAAACCTGGACGTTTACCTTTCACCTGAGTCAGCCAGGCCCGTCTCCTCATCAGTTCCTGTCAAAATGGGACACTTGCAGCCGCTGACCCCTCTCTTGTTACTCTAGCCCTGGAAGTTCCTCTCATGAGCTCCCCCTGCATCCCCACCCCAGTCCCAGTGTCTCCAGTTGCCACTGGCTGCTGGGAGCCTGTTGCTTTCTTAAATTCACAGGGCCCTGGGATCTGCAAGGAATCTGAGAAACCAAGCAGAAATCTTCTCTGAGAAGTGTGATGTGCACTGTGTGGTGGGCACACACCAGCTCCATCCTGTAGATTCCTTCCCTGTGCCTCCAGAGTCTCACTCTGAGATTCCTTGGTGATGAGCAACCTATAAACAAAGATTGTGAAACTGACACTGCAGCCTCTGCAACCACCGCTGCTCAAACAAGACACCCCAATGATGAGGGAAAGATCACAGTAAAAGGAAGCCCAAGGTGAAGAGCAGAGGGAGTGGGTGAGCCACAGAGCTAAGGCTAGTTTATTCTCCCACTCTATGAAATGTTGTTGCACACTTAAAAAAATAACTTTGTTCAAACATCCAATACCTCTGTACTTCTTCACTCTCATTTGCTAGCATCACTCATGTTTACATGAGAAAACAGAAGCAATCAGATGAAAATGCACCATTTTTCTGTTACCAGAATCTGTGACTATTTACTCTGGCACTCACATAAACTTTACCTATATTTCTTTTTTTTTTTTTTTTTGCAGTACGCTGGCCTCTTGCTCTTGTGGCCTCTCCCGTTGCGGAGCACAGGATCCAGAAGCGCAGGCTCAGCGGCCACGGCTCACAGCCCCATCCGCTGCGCGGCATGTGGGATCTTCCCAGTCCGAGGCACGAACCCGTGTCCCCTGCATTGGCAGGCGGATTCTCAACCACTGCGCCACCAGGGAAGCCCTTAGCTGCCCTTCTTAAAAGTCAATGGCTTCAGGGGCTTCCCTGGTGGCGCAGTGGTTGAGAGTCCGCCTGCCGAGGGTCCCACATGCCGCGGAGCGACTGGGCCCGTGAACCATGGCCGCTGAGCCTGCGCTTCCGGAGCCTGTGCTCCGCAACAGGAGAGGCCACGGCAGTGAGAGGCCCGCGTACCGAAAAAAAAAAAAAAAAAAGTCAACGGCTTCACTTAACTTTCTTCTTGCTTTCTTAGATTTGTCCCTCTTGACCAGATCATTTCCTACAAAAGAAAAATATTCTGAAAAGGTAACCATTTTTTACAAATGAACTTTTTGAGGTATAATTTACATGCAATGAAATGCATGAATCTTAAACTGCCTTCACTGTTTAAGATCGCTTTTTTTCCCCCCACCTCCTACTCCCCCCCCCCCCATTTAATTGCACACCTTCCCAGCTTCACTTAGCCCCGTTGTTTTACAGGAACTTGTAGTCAGCTCCTGCCCCGTGATAGGCAGCTGCCGCTGGTTGGGACCACCCGCCTTAAAGTTGGGCCAGCGCAGGTGTCTCTGATGAATAGCCTTTTAACGTCAGAGCTCCGGAAAGCCCACCCTCCCAGTTTGCTAAGGGAGTCCGTTTGCGCCTGCGTAGAACACTGATTACCGTACCTTTTTCCCTACTTCCGACCTTTCCCCACACCTGAGACCACCCTGAGTATCCCATAAATACAGGTCCCCTCGCCTTGAGGAGGTGGGTTTGAAGCTTGTTCTCTTATCTCCTGGCTCGGCTACCTTGTGAATAAGCTCGTTCTCTCCCGCAAACCTCGCTGGCGTCTCAGCGTTTGCCTCGCGCTTTGGTCAAATGGACCTGGTTCGGTAGGTAATACTATCTTTTCATTTTGTCTTTCTTCTTTCTGGAGCCTCAACAAAGTGTCTGTATTAACATTTTAATGCTAGTACAAACAGCAGCTTAAAACAGGTATTATTATATAGTGCTGTAGGCCAGAAGTCTGACTAGGGTCTCATTAGCTGAAATCAAAATGGCAAGGAGGCCATGTTCCTTTCTGGAGATTCTTAGAGGAAAAATCCATTCCCTTCGTTCATTTTGTTGGAAGAATTGAGTTCCATGTGTTTGTAGGGCAGAGGGCCTGTATTTTTGCTGGCTGTCTGCTCAGGGCCATTCTTAGCTTCTAAAGGTCACCTGTGTTTTGTGGCTCTTGGCAACTCTCCCTCCATCTTCAAAGCCAGCAAAGGAAGATAGAATGTCTCACATTTGGAATCTCTGCTACCTCCTTTTGTATAATTTCATCCCTCTTGCCCGAGCCAGAAATAATCCTCTCATTTTAAGGATACCTGTGAATAAATTGGGCCCACCTGGGTGATCCAGAATAATTACCTTAATCACATGTGAAAAATGCTATTGACAGTTTAAAGTAACCTATTCACAGATCCCAGGAATTAAAGTGTGCCTGTTTTTGGAGGGCCATTATTCTAAGTATCCCAGTGACCCAAAACACAGAGACCCCTTCAAGTTTAGTCAACAAAGGAAGAAAATCCAAGTTCCTGGTAGTGGGATTCGCAAGGTATAAAATTAATTTAACAAGGGTCTAATGGCACTTAACATAAAAGCAGAGATTTCATAATTTTAAAATGCTAGTTTATGCCACTATAAAACTATTTATATATGATATACAACCTTTAAATTCTTCTCATCAAGTGTAAGACAGCAAATTGACTCTGTTAGAAGTACATGGGTTTCTCATTAAGATTTTGGAACTGGGATTTAGGGCTTTTATGAAGATAGAGAGATGAGGGGATGACTAGCAGGTTTAGCAACCTGCTATTCCCATAATCACTACGTGGAATATTGTTGGAAAAAGAAGTTAAGAAGTGCTTCTATAGTATTCTCTCCAGCAAGTAATAACACCTGGATTACTGAAGCATCATGTTAAGGGAAGTGAGATTTATACCTTTAATTATAATAGCAGATGATTGTAACATGTGAAGCCGTGCCCAGTGCTTTGTCACACCTCAGAAACATGGTAAAGTTATAGTTCTAGGGCTTTGAGAGAATTAAGCTTATGGATAAATTTTGCTTGGACAACAGCATATGTCAATGGGTACTGGATGTACTCAAACTCTGTCTTCAATGTGATTGACAAAATTGGAAACTTTTGCTGTTCGAAACTGTTTGTGCTTTAAATAAAATCAGGCTGGAGCCTATAATAAGTCAGAATAAATAAAATAGATTTAGCTCCCTTTCTGTACTAGTTGAGATCCAAGAAAAAGTAAATTGCTCAACAATCTTCCTCTCAAATCTTAGAGGTTAAAGGCATATACAAATATAGTACAAACTAGAACTTAGCAATGTCAGGGAGAGGTAAAAACTGATCTGTAGGATCAGAGGAAGGAACAATTTTAAAAGTGGGGTAACAGGAGGTAAGGAAGGCTTCTGGCAAGAAGGAGAATTTGAGCTGTATTTTAAAAAAGGATAGGTCTTTGATTATGTAAGCGAATGTGAAGAGGCAGGAGATTTTAGAGCAGGTAGGGTTAATTCTTTCAGTATAGCAAGAATGAATTGTCTGAGAGTAGATTAGTGCTATGTTTTGTATAGAGCCCAGAGTACCATATTCATATTGGTCCTTAATTTATTAATATTCACAATGATGTAGAAGGAGAGCTACAAGATAATTTGAGGGAAAACATTTTTTTTCTATGTGCTTCTACCTAGGCATTTTGCTGGGCGTCTCATATCAACCTAGTTAATATAATCCTGTTTAAATTTTGACCTTACGTACAACAAAACTCATCTCAGTCAGGCTAATCAGTGTGCCCAAGGTTGCATACCTGGTGTTACCTATAATAGTAATAGAACATTATGTGTTGAGACAGTGCTTATCAGGATGGTAATAGACCAGTAGTTCCCACACCTATGTGTTTATTAGGATCACCTGGAGATCTCCTTAAATATCTTAATCCCAGATCTCACCGCTAGAGCTGTTAAGCCTTGATGCCTGGTGATGAATACAGGCATAAATAGTTTTCAGAGGTCTCAAAATGATTCCACTTTGCAACCAAGCTTGAAAACAAAGTGTACTACATGATCTCCTTTGAGCCTCACACAGCCCCAGGATATAAATTGTACCATCATCCCCATTTTACAGATAAGGAAAGAGATGCCTAAATTATACCAGGCGTCTAAAGCCTCACATTAGAAATTATGGATCCAGGACTTGACCACAGGTGTTTTATCTCAAGCCATTTCAGTGCTTTCCTGTGATAGTCACAGCACACTTCTGTTTCTCTTACAAAGCAAGAGATCTTTAGCTTTCTCATCATGCCATTTGCAGTGATGCTGACTTCTGTGCAGTAGAGAAAAAGTCTTGCTGAAGAAATTTAGTTTTCGAAGACTAAAATGCTCCAACATGAGTATTAATGTTGTGGTGGTAGTTTATTTTAAGCTGGCAGTTTCTTGATATCTATTTCCACTATTTCTGGAGTTTTCTTATCCAGAAATGCTTTTGTTAGAGAATACCTAGGAAATTGTCTCAAATGTTACCTCAGATTTTTAACTGATTTGGAATGAGGCTTCATCATCATCCAATCATATATAAAGTACCAATAAATTTCAGTCCCTTAAAAGTTCTGGTGCCATATAGGCAGCAGCACAGGAGAACTAACTGTAGTAATTGTAGACAAAAAGGAGAAGTTTTGATTATTCAGTGGAGTTTTAGTAATCTCTTTTCACTCTTACCCAGCACATCACAGAATGTGAATGGTATAATGAAAGATCATTTGAATCTGGGTTCAAATGCTGTTTTGTTTTGTTTTTTTTTCTGGGTGACTAAACCTCATTTTTCTCATCTTTTAAAAGGGGATAATCCCTTACCAATAGGTCATTCTGAGAGTGAAATGAAATAAACATTCATAACACCTGTTACATGGAAGGTGCTTGATAACATGTTACAGTTAATTTTTATAATAGTTATTTTATATCACCAGTTTAGATTACTAGGTACTATTTTTGTCCCCTTTTCTCTTTAATCTCCCTTGCCACTACTTCATGGATGGGGAGGGAAAGCTGGGAGGGGCAGTAGTAAGAATCAAAAGAAACCAAATCCTTCCATGTGAGTTACTTTCCAAAACTAGAATTTGCATACTGGCTCCTTGATAGATGTATTCCCTTGATTTTAGAGCACAATCTCAATCTGAACATGTATTAAAATATCAAATATTGACATAAATCTAGATGTTGACAAATACCCTGAGTTCCTGGAAAAGGCCTTTTAGGAAGCCATAAAAATTTTCTAAGTCCCAGAGATAGCTTCATCTGGAAAGATTTCAAGAACCAAAGCTGCAGTTGTTAGTGTGCATTTGTACTTAAGGTGAGATTTCAGATGAGTCAGACTGGAGTTCTGGGATCCTCATTTTATACGTACCAGTGTATTGTAATTGGGTCTCTGTAGTAGGTAGTGCCCCACCTGAGCATTTTTGACCTGTGCATCAGAGAGATGACACAATCAGTGAAAGAGCTTACCTAAATTAGACCTGTTTGGGATGGTTGGAGTAGATTCTCAAAATAAAATGCCTCCATAATTCCCAAAGACAACATCAGAATGATTAAACCTTGTAAGGTTCTTATTATTTTGTGAATAAAAGCACTGTATGAATGATTACTTAGCAGTGGACACTCATGGATTAATTCAATACAATTAGTTAAGTGTCATTTGTCAGTAACAATGCTGGCTGCTGGAGATTCAATACCCTGGTGAGGTTAGATGATAAGATCAGTTTAAATAGAAGTGGTATTGCAGAACTCTATGTGATACACCTTCACAGCAGAGTGTAACAGCCGGTGGAAATAGCAACAGGTAGAACATTTCAATTAAATATAAAAGTAGCTGTTTTTGAGAAGCACCTAGAAATAGAAGGAGTCACATGTAGAGGTAGTAAATTATATTATTGAATAAAGAAAAAAAATTCATTCATAGTCAAAGCACTGGGGCTGTGAGGGGTAGGTAACATAAGGACTAGGTAATATAAACTTTCTTTCGACTCCAGGATCCAATGGCCATGAGAGACTACAGTGAAAGCTGATAGGAGCACCCTTGATATTTTAGTGAATTAAAAACAAAAGAGATGCATTTTGATTTTTGTTGGTCAGGCATGAGGCTGGGTCACATAGGGGAGAAAACCTTGAATTAAATAGACTTAGAATCCTTACTTTGATTGTCCTTTGGACAAGTGGCTATTATTCGGAGTGTTGGCTTCCTCATGCATATAATGTAGACTAATGTTCTCAAATTTTAGGGTGAATTATAAATACATGGTGAGCTTGTAACGATGCCACTTAGGTGTCTGCTGTCAGTGGTTTTCGTTTCACACTTTGAGAAATGTTGACCTTAATAAATTGTTGATTTGAGAGGTCACTAATAATAAATACACAGTACTTTAACAAATATTAAAATAATAACTGTCCTTATCAGTATATCAGTAACTTCTCAGAAAGCTGCTGTACAATTCCTAGACTTCTGAACTTCAAGAGCCAAGGTTTGCCTCAGAGGCCACGCTTATCATAAGATATCATCTTGGGTTCATTCCACATACTGTATGTATTTTCTGCAATCTGGTGGGGCCATTTAGAAAATGGCCTTTGGACTCTCGTGTAGTTTTTATTGAAAACAGACTTGGAAAACTTGAAATGGATCATGGAGAGCTCAGGGGCATATTGAATTTTCAGTTTGGGGTATGTTTAAATTACTTTAAAATGACTGGTTATTTTCAGCAGCTTTTCTTAAAGGATAGTATTGGAGTCACATAGAGAAAATAAAGGCTATACCTGCTCCATCCCATTTTCCTGCAGCTTGAAACTGTGCTTCATATTGTTTAACAGAATGGTAACAATTAAAGAAATTGCACATTTTATTTTAATTTTCATTTAGGGGTTAAGACTTAGTGCTCAATGTAAACATGTTTTCAACTCCTAAATGTAGCCAATATTCATTTTGTCATAATGGGCTGAGGGAAAGGAAAGAAAAAATGTCCCTGGGAGGCTTTGCTTGGTTTCCTGCAATTTTGTTCACATGCACATTCCTTACCGGGGAGTTAGTCCACAGCAAGTCATTGCCTAGGGACAGTAACAAAAGAAAAATGTGTAAAAGTGAAGTCCTGGAACAAAGAGAAAATTATGCAGTCCTGGAACAAAGAGAAAATTATGCCAGGGCTTACAAATTAAACGTGATTTTCTTCAGGGATTTGTGAAGCACTCATTTGCCTTATTCCCAATAGTTATCATGTGTGTCACCCTTGCAGGCTTTGAACCCCGCCCCCCCGCCCCCCTCCCCCCTCCCCCCTCCCCCCTCCACCCTCCCCCTCCCCCCTCCCCCCTCCCCCCTCCCCCCCCTCCCCCCCTCCCCCCCCGGTACGCGGGTCTCTCACTGCTGTGGCCTCTCCTGTTGCGGAGCACAGGCTCCGGACGCGCAGGCTCAGCGGCCATGGCTCACGGGCCTAGCCGCTCTGCGGCATGTGGGATCCTCCCGGACCGGGTCACGAACCCATGTCCCCTGCATGGGCAGGCGGACTCTCAACCACTGCGCCACCAGGGAAGCCCAGGCTTTGGATTTTTGACATAAGCTTTTAAATTTTTTCTAAGCCAATTTGACCCAGAGAACACACTTAGAAACATCGTTCTGGCTGCATTACATCAAACAATCTGAAGAGGTTACTTCATATAAAACCTTTCCGTTACCGTGGTATTTTTTTTTAAAAAGAAGCAATGGTGCCTCTAAATGTTGCAGAGGTGGTAAGTAGTTTTCACGTTTTTGAAAACCAGTTGGCTGTTTTGCCTATTAAATAGCTATCCTGTATAATACCTGACCTTCGAGCATGTGATAATCTGACACATTTTATTTTCTTACCATAAATCTTGTGGACTTCTAAAGATTGGGGGTCAATTTGTTGATATGGAGAATATGAAGAGAAGCTATGCTAGGTAAGGAGCTCACCAAGTCAATGATACGCAAATACAGATATCCATAATTCTGTGACCTACGCTAAGAAAATGTTAGCTCTTTTTTCTGGATCCTCATAGGATTTGGATTATGCTTATATTTAGCCTCTTTCACAGATGAATCTGCCTTTCTATTACTTGTGTAAGATGTATTTTGGGCAATAGATTATAAGCAATTTGAGAAAAGGAACAATAAAAACCTTTGTATTTCCTTCAGCACTTCGCAAAATACATTATCAGGAGCTTAATGATATTTGTCCAATAAAAATATACAATTTTCAAGATACATTGGACTGTATATTTCAATAAATGTAACTTGTTCACTGTATACATGAAGGAACTAAGTTTCAGAGAGGGAGTGTGACTTGCCCAGAGATACTGTTAGTTAGGGGACATCAGTTTCAGGAGGACTGACTCAGTCCAACACACTTACCATCAGCCACATCAACTGGAATGAGAAGCATTGCCTTAATTAGACATACTCTGTTTCAGTTAACTTCCTTTTCTCTTCTATTATTGAATTTCTGATTTAAAAAACTCAAAATAGTGATAAATCTGCACTTTCTAATAAGATAGCCATTTGGTACTCAATGGTAATATTTCAGAAACATAGGCTCAAAATATTGCCTTTCCAAGCAAATTGTTCTTAACTACATGTTTTTGTTTTTTACATCTTTATTTGCATATAATTACTTTACAATGATGTGTTAGTTTCTGCTATATAACAAAGTGAATCAGTTATACATATACATATGTTCCCATATCTCTTCCCTCTTGCAACTCCCTCCCTCCCACCCTGCCTATCCCACCCCTCTAGGTGGTCACAAAGCACCAAGCTGATCTCCCTGTGCTATGCAGCTGCTTCCCACTAGCTATCTATTTTACATTTGGTACTGTATATATGTCCATGCCACTCTCTCGCTTTGTCACAGCTTACCCTTCTCCCTCCCCATATCCTCAAGTCCATTCTCTAGTAGGTCTGTGTCTTTATTCCTGTCTTACCCCTATGTTCTTCATGACATTTTTTTTTTTAGATTCCATATATATGTGTTAGCATACGGTATTTGTCTTTCTCTTTCTGACTTACTTCACTCTGTATGACAGACTCTAGGTCCATCCACCTCACTAAAAATAACTCAATTTCGTTTCTTTTTCTGGCTGAGTAATATTCCATTGTATATATGTGCCACATCTTCTTTATTCATTCATCTGATGATGGACACTTAGGTTGTTTCCATCTCCTGGCTATTGTAAATAGAGCTGCAATGAACATTTTGGTACATGACTCTTTTTGAATTATGGTTTTCTCAGGGTCTATGCCCAGTAGTGGGATTGCTGGGTCATATGGTAGTTCTATTTGTAGTTTTTTAAGGAACCTCCATACTGTTCTCCATAGTGGCTGTACCAATTCACATTCCCACCAGCAATGCAAGAGTGTTCCCTTTTCTCCACACCCTCTCCAGCATTTATTGTTTCTAGATTTTTTGATGATGGCCATTCTGACTGGTGTGAGATGATATCTCATTGTAGTTGCATTTCTCTAATGATTAATGATGTTGAGCATTCTTTCATGTGTTTGTTGGCAATCTGTATATCTTCTTTGGAGAAATGTCTATTTAGGTCTTCTGCCCATTTTTGGATTGGGTTGTTTGTTTTTTTGTTATTGACCTGCATGAGCTGTTTATAAATTTTGGAGATTAATCCTTTGTCATTTGCTTCATTTGCAAATGTTTTCTCCCATTCTGAGGGTTGTCTTTTGGTCTTGTTTATGGTTTCCTTTGCTGTGCAAAAGCTTTGAAGTTTCATTAGGTCCCATTTGTTTATTTTTGTTACATGTTTTTTTTAATGAAAATAATGCTTGTTTTTTAGCCTCCAACCTCTCTTGATTCCTAGTTGATGCTATATGTTTGCCTTGTAGCACTGCCTTATGTGCATCCTGCACATTTTGATATGCTATGTTATTTTCATTCAACTCTAAATATTTTCTAATTTTCCTTATGATTTATTTAACCTGTGGTATACTTAGAAGGGTGTTGTTTAATTTCCAAATATGTGGCCTTTCCCAGATATTTTTCCATTTTTAAGTTCTAACTTGATTCTGTTGTGGTAAAAGAACATATTCACGTGACTTCAGTTGCTTAACACATTGTAACTATTTTATGGCACAAAATAAGATATAGTTTATCTTGGTAAATGTTTTATGTGAAGGTGAAAAAAATGCATATTTTGCTATTGTTGGTTGGAGTATTCTGTAAATATCAATTAGGTAAATTTGGTTGATCATATTGTTCAAACTTTCTATGCCCTTACTGATTTTCTTTCTATTCTAAAAATTACTGACAGTATAATGTTTAAATCCCCAAATATAATTGTGCATATTTCTATTTATCTAATTTCTGTTTCCATTTGAATATTGAAGTTTTGTTAATTACATAAACATATTCTCTTGATGGATTGACGCTTTTATCACTGTAAACTGAAACTTTTATTTTTGGTAGTATTCTTTGTCTAATACTGGTATGTCTGATATTACTATAGCCACTTCTTGCCTTTTTTTGACAGCTTGCAAGCATGACATATATTTCTCATACATTTACATTTACTTCAGGTATCTTTTAAGGTTGGTTTATTATAGTTAAAATATAGTTGGCTCTTGTTTTTTATTAAATCAAATTGGTCACGTCCACTTGTTTTCAGTTGTTTTTATAGAAATTTCTTTTTTTTATTTTTTTATTTTTTTTATTTTTTGCTTTATAACAAATTTAATCAGTTATACATATACATATGTTCCCATATCCCCTCCCTTTTGCGTCTCCCTCCCACCCTCCCTATCCCACCCCTCCAGGCGGTCACAAAGCACTGAGCTGATCTCCCTGTGCTATGCGGCTGCTTCCCACTAGCTATCTACCTTACGTTTGGTAGTGTATATATGTCCATGCCGCTCTTTCACTGTCACAGCTTACCCTTCCCCCTCCCCATATCCTCAAGTCCATTCTCTAGTAGGTCTGTGTCTTTATTCCTGTTTTACCCCTATGTTCTTCATGACATTTTTTTTTCTTAAATTCCATATATATGTGTCAGCATACAGTATTTGTCTTTATAGAAATTTCTTATGTCTCAGTTTATTTTAGCCTCCTTCTCAGTATATGTTTCAGACAACTCCCAGAAAAATATTAGGTGCATCCCCAGTTAGTTGAACTAACACAGTGGATCCAGGACCCAGACTCTTATTAAATTCACTCATATTTGTAAATATTTCCCAGTCTGATTCTATGTTCTCTTCTTGTTTAACAGAGCTAGAATATATCACACCATATATTCCCCAGATAAATTAGTAAGCTCTTGTAATTTATTTTTCACATTAATCTCTCTATTCTTGGATCAGACTTTGAATTATTTCCCCAGTTGAGAAAGGCTAGTATTACAGTACAGTAATAATCTGGAGGAAGTGAGGGTAGTGATCTTGAGGAATGAAGAAAATCGCTGTTTTTCAGTTGGTTACCTGCTTCAGGTGATCTTTAAATAAGGCAGGACCAGCCTCATTACACAAAATAGGATGGTTGCTTCTGCTGGCAAGGGACTCAGAGAATTTCATTCATAATATTCAAATTTACTCAGTTTTCATCAATTTCAATGTTCAAAATCTTACTGTTTCCTTATATTTCCCCAACTTTCAAATGAGACATGCAGTGATGTGATTAATTTAACTTATTGTAGTACAACAACATGTAGAATCCAACAGTAATGTTCAGCTGATTTTTTTCAGATACATCATCCTGTTTGGCTACAGGAGATCAGCATTCTTTTTAGCCTGGTCATAAAAACTCTGATTTTTTTCACCATGCTTTCTGAGCAGAGAATTAAACTCAGATTTGTATTTTCTTTTAAGATCCCAGTGATATCAGAATTAGCAATTTGGCCACCAATCCTGCCCTAATTCTTATATTTATTTTCGCTTCACAAAAGATCGGCAGACTCAGTACCACCTGTGACAAAGACTTGCCTTCATTATTCATTTTATTCTAGATTATCATAGGCTGATTATTTGAATGACCATTTACCACTCTTTTGCCATATCATGAAGATGACCAATTGTATCCGTATTCTACCAATGCCGATATCTTAACCAAACAGGTTTAACTGGTCAAATAACTGATTTCCTATTTTCATCTTTGTGGGTCTGCAGTTCTGCTTTCAAATTCTGTATCAGTTAGGATTGAAAGAATAAAACAGAAACCACTAAAGGCATTTTAAAAAGGAATAGGAACAAGAAGAAATTTGAAATAAAAAGAATTATACCCCATCGAAACCATTGAAAGGTTAGAATTGTTCCATTCTGGACTCCTTAGAACAGTACCCATGAAAACACAGAACTGGCTCTGCAGACCTGGACCCTTTGTCACTGCCACAGTCTTTACCCAGAAATTCTTTGGGTCCCTCTCATTTCTTCTGGCTTCTTCTCAAATGTAGCTATATCAGTGAAGCCATCTCTGACCACCCAATATAACAACCCACCCAACATATTTCATATGCTATCATATTGTGTTATTTTCTCTATAGTAATTCTCATCTGACATTTATTTAATTGTACATTTCTTGACTATTTCTTCCAGTAGAATATCATTCTATAATGGGAGACTTTTGTTCACTGATATATTTTCCTGCTTAAAATTGTGTGTATATATTGTAGGTTCATAATATCTGGAATGAATAGATGAATGGATGGATAAATGAAAATTTGTTCCTTTATCCATGGTCTTCCTCCTACATTAAATGTGTTTTCCTCCTCTACATCTTCCCAATTTCTAAGCATAATTAAACATTCAGCTTACATCAGACATCCTCATGGCTTCTTCACACAATTTCCCTCCTTCCAGAAATCCTAGTTGCTTTTGTAGTCCATACCAGATTATTTAGGATTCTGCCATATATTTAAAACATGCAAACACTATTAAAACCTTACAAGATTTGTGGGGGCAAAGACTATCTCTTTGATTTATCTTAACATTCTGAGAACCTTATGTTTTAATGAGCATAGTTCAATGCCAAATAATATATAAATCGAGCAAGTATGCCCTGTTTTTCAAGGGGTTTGGCTATGTTATCATGCCAACAGTAAACACTTTTGATTACTTACCATATGCCAGCTCTAGTTCTCCAAACCTTATATTTACTATCCTATACAACCATGACAAGGTAAAATAAATTTATGTATGGGGTAATCTATTGTCAAGAATTTATATGACTTTGCTGCCATTAATACACATGGTATGTTGGGAGAAAGGGAACCAGACCTGGCTTTGCTGCTAGTGAGTATTTGAAGCAAATTACTTCTCTGCCCTGGTCAGAGTTTCCTTGCATGCCAGCTGAAGGGATTGACAGGACTATCTCTAAGGCCCCTTCCTGTTCTAATAATCTATAAATCTGTGACTTAGAAAAATTGAAGCAATTCAAGGATGCTATTTACAAAAGTATAAAAAAGTAGAATGTTAAGGAGGATAATTCCTCTGAAGAAATCAGAGATCCCCCAGGCTTCCCTAGCTCCATTGTCTATCACTCTCAATTTTCACGAACTTCATAGTTTAAATAAATTATCTCACAACTGGATATATATTCAAAAATGAAAGCTTAAAAATCGTTCCTAAAGCACAGACTAAAAATCTCTCTCTGAAGGAAATTTTAGTCTGTCTAAAAATTAGATAGAGACTAAATAAAATAATATTACTAGGAAGAAATCTTGTTTATTAAACTTCACTGATGAATGTAAGAGTTGGGGTCCTGACAGAAAAGAGGTCACACTCAAAGATTTGATGTAGGGCAACTTGCTGAGGTATAAACAGGGTAAAGAATCTAACCAAAAAATGTGAGGCAGCCACAGATGAACTCTATCAAGAAATTGTTACCTCATCTAGGCTTAAAGCAAGAGGAGGAAGTAAGGGCAATGAAAATAAACCATGGAAGAGGTGCCATCTCACAGAGGTGGTACCTTAGAATATAGCCATTGTCAGACCCACAGCAAGGCAGGCAGGCAGTGGCAGTAGCAGGTGTGAGTATCAATATCCCAACTTTTTCCCAGCCCTAAACTCCTGAGCCCTGTCATTGTCATCCTTTGGCCAACCAAGGGATACAGATGCTGTCTGTGGAGATACGTCTCCTAGATTATAGAGTGGGATAAAGAAGGTGTTGAAAATGGGTGAGGTAACACGAGATCAGATTATCAAATCAGATTCACACAAATCAGATTGTATCTGGTGTTAGATTTTCCTGATGTTTGCATCCTTGAAATCAATCAAGAGACTGAATCTAAACAGGAAAAGGTCTGGCACATTCAGGGACATCCTAGGTTCTTCTTTATTAATGAAATAACCTGGGTAACTTTTAGTTTATGGAACATCTCTATTCTATACCTCAGATGGTCACTATTTTTTATGACACTTCTAAGGATGCCAAGCCCCATAAATCCATGTACCCCAGGTTTGTTTCCCATAAACAATTGTAATTAGGGACATCCTACTAAGATAATTTCATAGACATGCACTCTCCTCCTAGAAAATATCATTCTGTTTAGCAGAAGTTCTTATACTCTTAAAAATAGATTAGAATTGTGCACATTCCTTCTTTCTTTACCTGGGAGTGTCTCTTTGATAAGGAGGAGAGTATTGGAGAGATGGTATATATGTTTTTATACTGCTAGCTGAATTTAAATTTAAAAGTGAGGCACCTTCAGTAATTTTCATAGAGGATAATGGGTAAAAGGAATTAAAAATTAACATAAAGCATAACTGCTTCTTTGGCAGCTACAAGGAGGCAGACTTAATGCTGCTCTTTTCTACCACCCATTTCATATTAAGCTTACCCATTCCCAGCAGCTCAGCATATTTTTTATTTGTTTGTTTTCTCTGCTAGGAAACCCAGATCTTCACTGGACGCATATCCTTACATGATCCTATTTCCCTATGTACAAGTCTGTCAAGGCTGCCATAACAAAATTGCATAGACTGGGTGGCTTAAGCAACACATTTATTTTTTTCACAGTTCTGGAGGCTAGAAATCCAAGATCAAGGCTCTGGGGGATTCAGTTCCTAGTAACGACTCTCTTCTTGGCTTGCAGATGGTCAGCAGTACACAGGGGAAGCTCTGCTCATAATGTTGAAGGAGGTATTCTGAACATGTCCATCCACACAAACACAATACTGTTTTTTCATATCTGCTACTATCTCATTAACCAAAACAACTCAAAAGGGCATGTTTCAAGCTAAACAGGGAATGCACACACTTCCCATCATGAAGCCAGACAAGCCACTTGGTTCAGCCCATTAACTGTTAGGATGGAATATATTTTCCATAGAGTGTATTTATTTGGGGGAGTACTGAGTTAATAATTTTATGCAGGAATTTAATCTATCACATTTCCCAAGTCTAAATAAATGAGCTCTCTTTCTGTCTGAAAATTACAATTCCAAATCTCATCCTCTCCCACACCATATGTGTGTGTGTGTGTAGCCATAGTTCTCATCATGGTATTATCATGCCAGAGCTAATCTGCCATATTGCTCTAACCTGACATTAACCTGACACAAGTGCCAGCTGTCAATGCCTACTACTCCAAGATTTATTTCACAAGGTTATGAGATTTTGTCTCTACTACGTTTTGTTCTCTTTTACCATAGTGGAAATATCTACTCTTCATTTGCTATGCATCTCCCTCTCTCTGTTTTTCTAACCTTTTTCTCTCATTTACATCTTGTTCTCTTCATAATTATTTCTACCCTTGTGTTTTGGAATATTGATTCCATAAGATGTGAGGAATTATCTCATTAGCTTAAAACAATTATTACTTATTGAGAATTTTAAAATAAATTAGCCCCCTGGGGCTTCCCTGGCGGTGCAGTCGTTGAGAGTCCGCCTGCTGATGCAGGGGACATGGGTTCGTGCCCCGGTCCGGGAAGATTCCACATGCCGCGGAGCGGCTGGGCCCGTGAGCCATGGCCGCTGGGCCTGCACCTCCGGAGCCTGTGCTCCGCAGTGGGAGAGGCCACAACAGTGAGAGTCCCGTGTACCACACACACACACACAACATTTTTTTTTAATTAATAAATTAGCCCCCTGAGGACAAAGGTAGTTTTTTAGACATTCATGGATGAATGAGTAATTTCATATATATTATGTGATCCTTGCTGGTTAATGAGGTTTTATTTATTGTGTAATTTTCATTTGCTGGGTGGGTTTTATATAGTTTGAAGACATTTATATTGCATTAATTATATCATTTAATTGTATATATTACATTGGAATGTTGATGTACTTAAGAAACCTGAAATTTATAGGCAGCAAAGGAATTGTACATGGTCAAAAGATTGCAAGTGGGGCTTCCCTGGTGGCGCAGTGGTTGAGAGTCCGCCTGCCAATGCAGGGGAAATGGGTTCGTGCCCCGGTCCGGGAGGATCCCACATGCCACGGAGCGGCTGGGCCCGTGACCCATGGCCGCTGAGCCTGCACGTCCGGAGCCTGTACTCCACAATGGGAGAGGCCACAACAGTGAGAGGCCCACGTACCACAAAAAAAAAAAAAAAAAAAAAAAAGATTGCAAGTGACACAAATGTTATTTGAAGGCAGAATTTATTATTCTAAGTACCATGTTTCTTTTAAGTAGCTTAGCTGCCGTAGAGTTGACTAACATTCCCCTAGATTTTGCACATAATAAAACTTTATATATTTTTTAAAAGTTTCTTTGAAAGATACTTTAATTCTATTTCTGTACTGATTTGAAAATTTAGAGCACAGTCTTGCAACCAATGAACTTTGTTCCATTGTGATTGAGGGTCATGTCAGAATGAAGCCATTAATCACTATAATTCCACACAGAGGAGCCTAAAATTGCTAGAGAGTGAAGGTTTAATAAGTGGGAGATCCTATAAATGTCACTCCGGATGTGAACCAATGAAGAGACAGGTAATAATTCAATAGTGTATTTTAAAAATTATATGTAGTCTGACTTTAAGAAATACATTCGTTTTTGGAATGATTTTTTTATGGAACCAATTTCTTTGAAAATTGCAGCTGAGAAAACGGTATGTGCGTGACACTAATTTATCTATTTTTAACTGGAAGCCATAAAAACAAATATTATTTGGAAGAAAGACATTAAGAGAAAACTCTTCTTCAGAATAACTCAGCCTGCATTTGATAGGTAATTGGGGGGTTATCTCTTTGAATAAATCAAGAAAAATATGAATAAAATTGTGTGACTCTAATTTCAAACCTCATTTTTATTTAAGTTTACAAAAGGAAAAATACTCATGGCTCATGCTCTGCAGATTAAACATATCACTGGCTGAAGAAGAATGGCATAGCACACACTAAAAATGGTAGAAAAACATTACCATAATTAAAAGTGTTTTTATCCTGTGGGATATGAAAGATTAATGTTGCTATAGCCTAACCCAGCAAATTTCTTAACTCCGTGGTCCTGTTTCCTTGACAATAAAACTAATCAGTTGTTTGAATTAATATATAAGATGCCTTCTAGCTCTGAGAAGTTGTGACTATTTTAGACAACCAAATTTTTTTTTTTTTTTTTTTGCGGTATGCGGGCCTCTCACTGTTGTGGCCTCTCCCATTGTGGAGCACAGGCTCCGGACGCGCAGGCTCAGCGGCCATGGCTCACCGGCCCAGCCGCTCTGCGACATGTGGGATCTTCCCGGACCAGGGCACGAGCCCATGTCCCCTGCATTGGCAGGCGGACTCTCAACCACTGTGCCACCAGGGAAGCCCTAGGCAACTTAATTTTATTATTAGTGACAAGTAGCTTTCTCTTTGGCAAAATCCTTATTGGTTATTAAAAATAAAAATTCAAATATTATACTGCTCCTTGGCCTAAATAATTTTCCTCATAAAGAGAATATTCAGGCAGGTCTTCTTTAAAATTAATTGAATGCTTTTTATATATATATGTATTTTTTATTCTTCAGGGGACTCTTATGAATGTCAAGTAGTTTGTTTTAAATAGGACTACATCAGTTTATTCTTCAACTAGATGCTAAACCTTTTAAAAGTCTCTTTGCCCTGTGGCTCATATACCATAAGCCATTAATAATAAAGTGGACTCAAGAGAAACTTTGGTAAGGCATCTCTGACATTAATTAGGGACTGTTACTGATATCCAGATTGCATATTATTCCATCAAGCTGCTGTGAAAATGGTATCCTATGGTTTTAGATAATATTTACATATCTGAAATACATTCATGAACACTGCTTTTCCAATAAAGCAAGCTGAGTGTTTTATTGAAACTAAACTATAGAATCCCAGAGGTTTTCTATTCTAGTGCTCAAAAAATTTAACTGAATTAATGTAACGACTCATTACTGAATGATAAAAGAATACTGCATAACTGTAAACTCTTTCTTGATTTTTAAGGTAGAACTAGTCTTCATATTTTCCTCCCTAATCCATGTTTTTGTTTTTTTTTATTTTTTGTAATTTCTATAGAGATAATTCTCCTTTAATGGGAAAGTACATACTATGAAAAATAGTGTTTTAAAGATAAGCAAATTATCTGGTTCTTTAGTGCAGGCAGTGGCTGAGATTGAAGCAAGTGAAATACTTTCTTCCTTCTAGGAATGGAATATGAAGTATTTATAAAGAATAGTGGGGGCCTTCCCTGGTGGCGCAGTGGTTGAGAGTCCGCCTGCTGATGCAGGGGACATGGGTTCGTGCCCCGGTCCGGGAAGATCCCACATGCCGCGGAGCGGCTAGGCCCGTGAGCCATTGCCGCTGGGCCTGCGCGTCCGGAGCCTGTGCTCCGCAACGGGAGAGGCCACAAAAGTGATAGGCCCGCGTACCGAAAAAAAAAAAAAAAAAAAGAATAGTGGGTAAATGTGCTTCTTAGAAGTGAGAGCTTGGAAATGAATGTAGAACAGAAACTCAAAACTGTGAATTTTCATGAACTGAAGTTGTCACGTAAAACAAGTGCATTTGGAAGAACACTCATGTTAGCTTTCTACCTATCTTCAACACAGAGCTCCTTTTTTTGCACTCTGCAGCTGCTCTGTTTAGTTCCAGAATCCTTGGGTCTATCCTGACCTTTCAAGCAGTCATAACCAAATAGATTATCAGTGATGTATATGCTTAATATATTCAGTTTCACCCTAAAAACAAAATATATTGCTGATTTCATGTTAACTTTAGAAAGGTTTTTGGTGTCTCACATTTAGACAAACCAGGCCAGAGGTATAGTGAACTTTAAGCTTAATTATAAAAGACCAGTAGTCTTTGTGTTCATCTGGGAGTTTAAGGGTTAGTAGTATCACATAGAGGCGAGTTTAAGCTGGATATGGAAGGACAACTAGGAACAACTCTCTGAAATAGTTTGACATCCTGGCAATGGGACGTTATGTACCATGGAACTTGTGCATAAATATATACTATGTTTTTGGAATGGTGAGTAGTTTAGAGAAATTAATTGTTCACTGCATGCACTCACAGAAATATTCTGTCTCTCTGTCTCCCTCCTTCCCTCCCTCTTCCTCTCTTTTCCTCCTTTCTCTTCCCTCCTTTCTCTCACCACATTTAAGTAGGTAGATCTCTGGGATTAAGACTCTGCTTGGCTGCTGACTAGATTTGTTTCTTCCAAATTAGCATACAACATTCTTATTATTTCTATATATAAAGTGACTGAACTATAGGACAGTGATGAATAAAATAACTTTTATTTAAAACTTTGCACCCTGGAGCAAATGGGTTATTCTTACCCCCACTCTAAAAATTTCCACATTTAAAAGTTTTTTGTTTTGTACTTCTTCTTTGTGTTTTTTATCCCTCTTATGTTGCTATTAGTTATATTCCAAAGACAATATATTTCCAGTGTACATTCCTGACATAAAACTAAGTCAAATCCTGGCTCAATTGCTAATCAGCTGTAAGATTTTAGGGAACTCGGTTAACCTCTTTGGGCTGCAGTATCCTCATCTGTATAAGTAGGACATTAACTCTAAAGTTTATTTTAGGTCTCAGTTCTATTCTGTAGCTGCATAAATGTGAGTGATAATTACCTCTGTTTTCTATTTAGAATAAATTGGCAGTCAAGTAAAATGCTAGTATGCATCCATTATTGAAACTTAAGGTAGTAGAATTTAAGAGATTTGTTACACTTTTTGCATTCTCCTCTTACATCATGTTAACATCTTTGAATATTAATGAAAATTTGAGTTCATGTTAAGACAGGTTATTATTTCACCTCATGGAACTATTGTAATGACAACAACTTTGAAGGAAGAAACAGTTGTTTCTTGAAAAGCTGGAGTTTACAAGTATTTAACATAAATTCTAAATAAATCTCCACTCTAAAAGGTAGGTGATATTACCCTCTTGAAATTTAGGAAAGTGTATTTTAAAAGTAATTCCTTTCCTGAATCTCAAGGAACTGAAAGATATGTTTTGAACCCACTTCTGTATGGTGGCAAAGTTGGCCCATTTCATGCCATTCATCTATGAAGTAAGAGTCAATTATGAATTGTTTTTGGTTCCTTCAGGCAGTTATGCTTTGAAAGCCCTTCTGTTAGCCATTATTTTTTGGATAACTTACTTCTTGGTGTCTCATTTTCTTCATCTGTAAAAAGGAATATAAATTATATAATCATTATATAATTCACTTAATTCTGCTTACTTAAATCTAAAGCACTAAGGTGTTTTAGATTTGAATAATCAGAGAGGAAAAGGAAGGACGTTCTGGGCAAGGAAAACAGTAGATACAATCAAAAGCCTGGGAGAGGCCATTATTTTTTGGATACGTTACTTGTGTCTCATTTTCTTCATCTGCACAAAGGAATATAAATTACATAATCATTATATAATTAACTTACAGAGTTTTTGATATATAAAGGGTGTAGATATTACTGTGGGGTCCTGGAATTGATTTTAGGATAGTATGGCCAGGAAGTCCCAGTCTTCCATCTTGGAGGAAAAAAAATATGATTGTGGGCAAGAATTATTGACTGTAAATCTAGCACACTCAGTCAGAAGGGCTTGAGCTTGAGAACAAGACTAAGTACTTAAGCAGTGATGAGAGTTACTGAAGTCCATCTAATCTGTGTTCTCTTCATTCATTCAACAACCAAATTCCTTTATACCTTCTGGGGAGAAGGTCCATTGGCTTCAGCACATTCTCAGTGGGGCTTTATAACTCCAAATTCATGTAGTGTTTAAGTCAGTTATCTAATTTTTTTCCAAAATGGTTAGTCAATTTTCTCAACACTATTTATTCAACAGTGCAATTGTGGTAGGCTAAGAAATTGCCCCCAATAAGGAAAGCTGGGGAGATCACCAAAGGAGAGTTGCTTGGGCCCTCAGGTTTTCTCAGAACCAGCACATGCAAAGCGAGGGCTTTTACTGAAAACTCCTGGGCTCAGCAGACCCCATCTTGGAGGAAGTAGCGTGGGACTTCCTGGCCAAACTATCCTGAAAACAATTGTTGGACCCCACAGTAATATCTATACCCTGTGGGGTCCCGTTCATAAGTTTTTTACTTACATGGTCTAAGCAAGCTCAGTGATGCAAAAACTGGTAGCCAGCAGTAAGGATTCACTCAAAGTCACTGCTATTAACCATGAAGCCATAAAGGCTTCCAGGAGACAGTATCCTTGAACCCAACCCTGCAATGTTTTATGGTCTACGCAAACTCAACAATGCAAGAAATTGTAGTGAACAGTAAGGATAGTAATGATAAAATAAATCAGCCTCCACTGACACATGAATGCCTGGGAATATTAGCTAAATTTCTGTACCAAAAATCTTCTCCTCATAAAATTAACTCATTTTATATATCAAAAACTTTAAGATTTAAAGAAATTTATATTTTCATGAGACAAAACAATTGTTTCCACAGTATCTATGGTTCTTGTTACTTAATGCTGTGTTTCACGTTCTGTCACATTTGATGGGGCATTGTTTCTTCTGTTCTTTCAAGTTTAGGAAATTCACTATTTGTGGTTTTGGAAATGAGCTCATGAGTAATGATACACTATTTCTTATCTTGACTTTGCACGAAAGGAATGGCCTAAGAATCAAGGATGACCATAAGACATATGCAGTGGTTCAGAGAAGGGGACTAAATAACTAAAGGTGAATTAAGAGGCATTTCCCTCTCTGCTAGCGAACATGACCTTACATGAGTCTCAAAAATAATTTTGAACTTAATGCTTACTTGTGACTGAATTTTCTTGTATGGTTAAAAGAAATAGTTCTCGATCATGAGATATGCGACATCTTTGCTAGTCAGTGAAAATGATCTCTACCCCCAGGTAAGATAGTTTAGGAGAATGGTGGTTTTGACATAATTGTTATAAAAATGATTATAGACACGGTAGAGGTTTATATAAAGTGATGTGGAATTATAGTAGGAAGAAAAAACAAGCACAGAGAAGTCTACACAAGTGAGGATAGTAGTTTGAACTGAATCTTAAAGTTGCATTAGGCTTATCAGGCAAAGGATAATGAACTATTTTAGAAGATGTAAATCAGTATAGGACAAGGCACAGGTGAATGCACCTTATATCCTGTGGACTTATATTGGCTTCAGACATATAGAAGCCATGTTAATTTTTTCATGACACTACTAGGCTATGTTTCTAATTTTTCACTCTTTTCTGTCTATACATGCCACATTAGCTATTGAACTAAAAAGATGAGACTTTTAAAAACCTGGTTATGCATATAAAGTATAAACCAGGAACATGTTATGGTTAGATGTGGGGTAATCACAGGATTTCTTAACTAATATATTGGAAAAAATTTCCCTTCTCTGTGACTTTAATCTGTCTAAAATAACCATAAATGATATTTGAATTTTATAGATTGTCTTTTGCTTTGGAAACATTTTATTGCCAGAGAACTTCAAGATGTATATTTCAATATGGAAGAAAAAGAGAGCAGATCCATGCACATTACAACTATATAGGTGTAATATTTGGAAATGGAGTTTAAAGATCAGCTTTTTTTTTTTTAACTGAATTTTCAACTAACAGAATCCAGTGAAACAGATAAATTAGAAAATACAGGTTTATTCTATATAGCCTATTATAACTTAATTTTGTGAATGATTATTTGGATTAATATCCTAGAGCAGAGTTTTAGGACCTTCTGATATTTAGATGTGCCTTCCTTTTTTTGTTTTTTTTCTTTTCTAATCAACTGACAGAAATGCAGTCTTTCCAGGAAAATAAGGTTTTAGGTGATACCCAAAGCAGTCAACAAACATTTTAGAAGAAAATATAACCTTTCATAGTTCAGACTGTAAATTATCATATAACCTGTACTGAATTAAATAATTATATGTTTAATTACATCTCATTTTAGAAGTGTGTATGATGTAGGTTCTCCTTCCATTAAAACTTTCAAATCTCCAACATATTAAAAATAGGATATTTAAAGAATTTATCACTTAGTTCAAGGTAGATATTTAAAAGGTTAGTATTCCTTTCTTTCTCCACCACTCACCTCTAAAAAGTGAAAGTGTTTAGGCTGATCTCTGTTCCATTCCTGTAGCCATGAAAATATTTGTACATGTGTGTTCTTTAATGATGATTGGTAACTCATGATGTAATGCTATGTATGATACTTTTTGCTTTCTGCCAGAAACAGCCTGTCACCTAGCAAGGGTTTAAGGACTAACTCCTTGATTTTTAAATCATGACAGAATTTCCAAAATGGTTTCTGCATTTAACTAATTGGATCATTAACATTTTGTACAAAATTAATTGCCATGTGATTATTTTGTTCTTTGGCTTCCTTCAGTACTATATCCCCGACCAAATGTTATTGGACACATGATTTTTTATTTCTTCATTAAAGATTTTGTTTTGTGATCATGTGCCTACATTTTTAATGTGTGGTTGTTTCCTTTACAATCATTTAATAGAATTCTTAAGATTTCTTGGTCATGTTGAGGTTTTGCTTTTTTTTTTAAAGAAATTATATGTAGCTGACCTTCTGTAGAGAGTTTTTTACATAATCTCCTGATACATAAAGTATTAGTGCAAATGAAAATTGTAAGGGCCTCGTTTACCTATCCAGATGTTTTCATTAAGCTTGAAAATATCTTCCTTCTCTTGAAGACATTAATGAGTTATGATGTAAAATTCATAACAACTGCATTTTTCTTGCTCTGACTTAAGAATCTGATATAAAGGATTAAGGGGAATTTGGTGTAAGTGCATTTAATATTTCAAAGATATTTCCTTTGAGGGTTGGAGAGATTTTAATGTGTTATCAGAGTCTTGGTCAATGTTAGTTTGTCCGAGAGGGAGATTTCCTTTTGAGATATTGACAAAATTTGAGGCTATGAGACAGACTTTGAAATGCAGTAAAGTCACTGCCGTGATGCCTCTTGGAAGAGAGTAATTCTCTTCTCCCCTCCAACTTTAGCCTTAACATTTAATCTTTTGGGTTATTATTTTGGGTATTTCTTTTTTTTTTTTTTTTTTTTTTTTTTGTGGTACGCGGGCCTCTCACTGTTACGGCCTCTCCCGTCGCGGAGCACAGGCTCTGGACGCGCAGGCTCAGCGGCCATGGCTCACGGGCCCAGCCGCTCCGCAGCATGTGGGATCTTCCCGGACCGGGGCACGAACCCGTGTCCCCTGCATCAGCAGGTGGACTCTCAACCACTGTGCCATTTGTTCTCATAAGGACCCACATTATTAGAATTGGGAAACAGAATTGGGCAGGACTCAGGGTAGATCTAGAGACATGCTGCTTATGCCCTTTCCTTCATTTGTAACATGGTTTACATTTCACAGTGTCTTTAATTCTCACTAGTGTTCAGTCTTTTTTCCTTAGTCTGCTGATCATCTCCCTCTGCTTATTATTTGGAGTTTGCACATGGTTCATCATAAAAACACTTGTAGAGGGACTTTTTAACCTTAGGTGCCACTGCTAAGAGGTCCATTATTTTATTATTACATAGTTCAGATTCCCAAGCAACAAACCCTTTATGGTGACAGTATTTGACCTCTGTCTCTATCTCTGGCTTCACTTTGACCCTCTGCTCCTATGGTAACCATGTGCTGTCACACTGACTTTCTTTCTGTAACTAAAATGGGACTGGCTTATCTCCACCTCAGTTTTTTTGTACTGGCTGTTCTCTGCCTGAAGACTATTTTACAGTATCTGTTCATGGCTGGTGTCTGTGAAAAACTCATGATTCTAGATGCAGTATTTAATCATCTTCATTGCTCAAGCTATGATTGATTTTTGAAAGCAAGGTGTCAAAAAGAATGCAAAAAGATGCATAAGTTTTATTATTTATCACTGTTTTATGATTTTAAATGCTTAAAGTTCTGATAATAAAAATAATAAAATTAGTTTAAATTTCCTTTTTATTTGAGAATAAGATTATAATATTTTCCCCTTGTTATTGCTTTCCAGAAGGAAGAAATAGTCATACCATTTTAATATGAATTCATCTTTTTAATTATCATTCAAAAATGTTATGGCATGATTCAAAAAATTGTTAAGTTACAGAGATGTCTCCTGATTACTTCTAAAATTTTCTATTTTTTATTTCTCTTGAATATATTCAACAAATGCTTTTGTAAATTTTGAATTCAAAAGATATTTCTTATTTGAAGGAAATATAGCCACCCTGACAGGAATATCAGAATAGGCATAAATGTGTAGATTCCAAAAGTAGGGAAAATATTTCAGTGAGAATGGTTCTAGCAGGTGTTTAACTTCTGCAGTGAGTCAATTAAAACCAGTTCGGAACAAATGCATTCTAGTGCAGACAGTATTGTGAGTCAGAAATGTTTCCTGCTAATGGAAAAATGAGTTTGAAGTAACCATATATAGGTCTCTCAGTGTTTCCTAGGATGCCTCACATGGATGTGTTACATGGTACACAACTAACTGGTAGTAGGGAATAGAATGTCTTCTACATCAAGTTGCATCAGAGCAGATATTTGCCAGCTGTGAAATCCCCAATTTAATCTTCACATATGTGCTCATTCCCTCTTTAAAAAAATATAAAACACGTCATAGAATTTAGAATTTTAACCAATTTTAATTGTATAGTTCAATGGCATTAAGTCCATTCACGCTATTGTGCAACCATTACCACGGTTCATCTTCAGAACCCGTCATCTTGCAAAACTAAAACTCTACCTTTTAAACTACAGTAACTCCCCATTTCACTATTCCGTTTTTTGTTTATATGAGTTTTATTACTTTAGGTACCTCATATAAGTCAAATCATACAGTATTTGTCTCTTTGTGACTAGCTTATGTCACTTAACATAATATCCTCAGGGAGGTCCATCCATGTTATAGCATGTGTCAGAATTTCCTTTCATTTTAAGGCTAAATAATACACCAGTACTCCATTCTCCATTTTCTTTGTGTGTATGTATGTACATACATATAATATTTTATTTATCCATTCATCTGTCGATGATCACTTGGGTTGTTTCCACCCCTTGGCTATTGTGAACATGGCTGTACAAATATCTCTTCAAATCTCTGGTTTCAGTTCTTTTGGCTGTAATCCAGAAGTGGAATTGTTGGGTCATATGATAGTAATTTTTTTTTTTTTTTGAGGAACTACCATACTTTTTTTCATAGTGGCTTTGCCATTTTACATTCCCACCAGCAATGTACAAGGGTTCCGTTTTCTCCAATCTTGCCAACACTGGTTATTTTCTTTTTCTCCCTCCCTCACTCCCTCCTTTCCTTCCTGTAGTAGCTGTCTTAAGGGGTGTGAAGTAGTATCTTACTTGTGGTTTTATTTGTTTGTTTGTTTTAATTAATTTATTTGGCTGTGTCAGGTCTTAGTTGCAGTGTACTGGCTCAACAGTTGTGGCATGCAGGCTGCAGAGCGTGTGGGCTTAGTAGTTGTAGTGTGTGGGCTTAGTTGCCCCGTGGATGTGGGATCTTAGTTCCCTGACCAAGAATTGAATCCATGTACCCTTCATTGGAAGGCAGATTCTTAACCACTGGACCACCAGGGAAGTCCCTCATTGTGGTTTTGATTTGTATTTTTCCTCATGATTATAATATTTTATGTGCTTTTTAGTCATTTGTATCTTCTTTGGAAAAATGCTATTCAAGTCCCTTGCTTGCTTTTTAATTGGGTTGTTTGTGTTTTTTATTTTGAGTTGTGTCCTCACTTAATCTTTATAGCTTCCTTGATTATATTGTTGGGTTTATAATGTACATATATGTAATATATAAGAGCAAATATATAAATGATGGGTGACAGCAGAAATATATTGTTGCAAGTTTTCTATATTTTTCCTGAAGTAATTTAATATTGATATTAACTCTAAGAACTTTGTGAAAATTAAAGGTATAGACTTATGATACTTTTATCAATAAAATTTTGTAAAAAATATCCACTGTGGCTAGGGAATTTTCTCTTCTTGTTTAGTCTGGAATCTTCTTTGTGAACTTCAGTCTTTGATTTTTTTTCTTCATCCTCTAAGTATAATGTGTGTGTAAGACACTTTTGAGGATTGTGTTTCCTTACAGTACGTGCTGATAAATTCTCATCAATGCCTCTCTAGCTGTTTGCTTGATGCATACGATTTATCCTCAAACTGAGTATTCTGTTCTCTTTGCATTGAGTTCTAGTATTTCTGTAAATTGTGGCAAGAGGAAGGCTTGTTTTATACTATCCCTGTTGATGTGAAGAATTACAAAATGAATTGTAACCTGTAAATACAAGCCACTGCCCACCTACCTCTAAGCCCCAACTAAGAGTTTACCTGGATGCTCTGTCTCCCCTCATATAATAACATAAGTGCTCTTTACTCTCCCAAACAAGCTGTATTTTATTAACATTTTAATGCACAGTATCAAACAAGGTACATTGTGTCAGGAGGGATATGGAAATATGGATTTGTAAGAAACAAAAATGTAATTGATTAATTGGAGTCAACTAGGAAAATTAATTACTTAATGATGTGTGTGGCTTGTCCTGTACCCTTGTTTACTAGGTTATCTTTGATTAAATGTCATGAAATGATATTTACAGATTGTATGTGGAAATAACTCAAGACCAAGGATATTTATAACTTACGCCAGAGAGGATTTTCACTTACTTCTGCCCGTGACTCTAGGTGACTCTAGGCACTAGCAATGCAGGATAACATTACTCCAGTTTTAAGAACTGAGCTTTTCTGAGCCAATCTCTTGCCACTAGGTAGGACTGCATTCCTTGTAAGGGATAGTTTTTTTCCATCAGTTTTGCCCTGACTTCTGGGATTCAACCTCTTGTGTTTCACCTCGAACTGTGGGGAGGGATTGTAATCCAGGCTTCTGCACTGAGTTCAAAATTTTGTTCCCCTATATCCTTGAGACTGTCAGAAACAATGCTGTCAGAAGCAATGCTCAGCCTTGGACTATCTTTCTCACACTGGCAAAGGAACACCCAGGACAAATGTAGCCTCAAATTCAATACCTGTCCTTCTGGACTTTTGTTCTTCTTTATCTTTCTTGCAGTAATTTCTCACTCTTCTGTTACCTCTTTCTATGACTAACTCAAGGTAGGTAAGTAGGTAAATACTATATACTCTATAGACACTACCATGTAAAACAGTTATGACAAATACTGAAAACTTTAAAGTATAATATCCATGGCCTTTTCCTTGATTCTCTGACTTCTAGTCAAATACCCCACCTTTTTTTTTTTTTTTTCCTGCTTTCTTGTTCTTGGGTCATTTTAAAGGTAAGTGTTAATGGTTAAAGAGAATTAAAATAAGCAAACAAAAAAAAAAGTCCTAGAAAAAATTGCTAGATATATATAAATATATAATAATGTATATATGTAACAACTGATTTATGTATATATGCATGCATCTCTATCTCTCTACATATATATATATGCATATGTATGTATATATATAATCTTTTTGTTCTTTAGTCTGCCTATCCGGTAATGCATTTTTTGTTTTATATACTTTTAAATTTATCTGCATAATTTTTTGCTTTGTTTCTTTACCTTTAACACATATTGTTACTTTAAAATTACCCAGGAGCAAGTAAGCACAAGTGTGCAGGCACACTCTCACACACACACGTACACACACACATACACACACACACACAAAGGGTATTTGACTAGAAGTCATAAGATGAAGGAAAAGGCCATGAATAATTATCCTTTAATGTTTTTAGTACTTGTCGCAACTGTCTTAAGTGGTAGTTTTTATAGAGTGTTTTTAATTTCCCTCTTAACTATATGGCCAGTCCTATTATCCTGTACAATTGTCAAAATACACTGGTCATGTGTGTGTATGGCCAGATGCTTTCATGGTTCAGGAAGCAAATTTAAGAAGTGTCATTTCAATTTGCAAAATATTCTCTGATGGGCTTTATGCAACATCCTTCTTGCTGGTTTGAAGATCACTTTACTTGAAAATAATTTCTAAAGAAAGTAAGCTAGTAATAGTAAAAGAATATATTAGTACCCCATCCTAGAAAGAATCTTCTGAGACATATTCACTTATTTTCTATGTTCAAATGAACACTGAGAGTTGAAAGCTAGTCTTAAACATTAAAAATAATTGTTAGGTAAATTTCTTAAGTAAAAGCCTCTGAAAAAACTTGTATTACAGTTTCCCTTTGCTCCGCCATCCTAGATTCACTGCCTTTCACTTTTGATGTGTCTTTAATATGCATTTTGCCTCTTTTTTTTTTTTCTTAATTTTTTTAAGGGAATTCCTTTATTTTTATTTTTTATTTATTTTTGGCTGTGTTGGGTCTTTGTTTCTGTGCAAGGGCTTTCTCTAGTTGTGGCAAGCGGGGGCCACTCTTCATCGTGGTGCACGGGCCTCTCACTATCGCGGCCTCTCTTGTTGCGGAGCACAGGCTCCAGATGAGCAGGCTCAGTGATTGTGGCTCACGGGCCTAATTGCTCCGTGGCATCTGGGATCTTCCCAGACGAAGGCTGGAACCCGTGTCCCGTGCATTGGCAGGCAGATTCTCAACCACTGCGCCACCAGGGAAGCCCTGCCTGTTTCTTGATTGTGTTTTTTGATCATCTTATCAGTGCAAAATAGATGTTGAGTGTTTATTTTAAAAAAAAGGCTAGATGATCATCAGATAGATTAGAGGCAGGTTTTAAACATTTTATTAAAGGTAGACTGGATCATATCCATGGGCCCTTTCAATCGTGAGATTCCGTAATTTAGTGATTTTTCTTCTCATAAATAGCTCAGGATTTTAGAGAACTTTGGTGTCTTTGCTTTTCATTAAGAGATTCCTGAGTTTTTTGATTGCCATATTTCATCAATTAGTGTTTAGTTACTTAATTTTATTATTTTTAATTTTATTTTCAATTAGTATTTATTGTCTCCATGTGTATGAGGTTCTTTTTCTTGAACCCAAGTTTGTGTGCCCAATACACAGTGAGGCCAAAGAAACTGAAACATCAGAGTTTGGAGCAAAGAGAGGTTTATTGCAGGGCCAAGCAAGGAGAATGGGTGGCTCATGCTCAAAAGAAGTTTTTAAAGGGAAGATGTTTTTAAAGGCAACATTTGGGGTGAGGGCTGCAGGGCACATGACTTTCTTCTGATTGGTTGGTGGTGAGGTAACAGGGTGGTGTTCCAGGAATCTCAATTATCAGACTTCTGGTTCCACCCATCTGGGGTCTCAGCATGTAGTTACCATCCTACACTTGGGTGGGGGCCTTAGTTCCTGCAGACAAACTCAAAGATATATATCAGATTGTTATGTATTTCCCTTGAAGAGGAACTAAGACTCTGTTTTATTGCTGAACTATTGTTTCCTGACTGCTTTTCCTTTGTTTCTGTGCTCCCTCACTTCCCTAATTAGTTAACTACTTGTGCTTGAATCTGCTCTTTGGAACTCAGGGAAGCTCTAGGAGACTAAAGCCCTTTTCTACAAATGAGAAACAGGAGACAGGGAAAGGCTTCTCTACCTGAGAGGGCCTCAAAGGGTCCTGCTCAGTTTCCTTTTGGAGAATAATGGTTATTACTAGTGACTACTTAAGCTAAAAATGTGAAAATTTGAAGGATGTTTGCAGCAGAGTAAATACAACTATTCTGAATTATCTTTGGCACTTATCCCAGCAACTTAAGGGTTTATATAGGAAGGGCTAAAGCCTTTGATTTATGGTCTGACTGGACTCCTTTGGTGACCAACAGTCTCTTAGAAGTAAAAGATTCTGTTCCCCCCCACACACATTTGGCTTCCATACTCATCAGAATAATTTATAACTGATGCAAAAAATAAATCTTATAAAATCATCTAATTGTTGTATCCTGAGAGAGAAAAACATGTTTATGTGTGTGGTATGAAATAAAATTCATATTTTATGGCAAGACAAGAACAATTTAAACATAAGAAATTTTCTCTGTCCTATGGCCTCCTCTCTCCCCCCTATTGTGCATTGTATATCTACATTATACATTGACCAAACCTCCCGCATTGGCAGAAATACCTGCTCAGCCTTAAAGAGCAACATTCTCCTAGCATCAACAAGACAACTCCTTAAAGATAACATTCCTTCTTGATCTTGTAAGGGGCCACTTAGATCTAGATTGTGGAAACTGTCAATAATACATCATTTAATGTACAGCCTTCTGTGTCAAAAAACTTATATAACTGTGCCTTGACTTCTGACTGGCAGAACAGTTCTCAGAGCTTTCTGGATGCTCTTCCCAGGTTATCATCCTCAAATTTGGCTTGAGTAAAATTTTTCATTTCTTTCTTAGATTGACAGATTCTGTTGTTGACAGTGGTTACATTATTTGTAGCACAAGCAGAAATAATTTTATCAGGTAGCTTTCCTATAGAATTTTTTCATCTTTGGGGTTGACTTTAAGAGTCCAGTCCAGTCCAAGAAAAGTAATATTTGACTCAGTAACCTTTCAAGCAGTGTTTAAACAGAGATCCAGTGGCTCATCTGTCTGAGACAGAATTCAAGCATATATTGGGATTGATGTTCTAAGTTAGTCTAAGGCCAGTCCAAGAATGAGAATTGCTAACTCATTAATTATCTGAAATCTCATGTTTTTCTCTCACAACTTATTTTGAGTTGATAGCTCTAGAGATCACTTCTTTAAATCTCCTGGAGAATATTGAATTTATTTACATTAAAAGTTTCCTGCCTTGTGTAATTATTGTCATGAATTCATTAACATTTGTTAATCGCCTTTAGTGTTCACAAGACACCTAATTTTTTTTTTAATAAAAGAGAGAAGCAAACTTTCTTGAGCAATTGCCGTTTATCAAGGTCTGTGCTAAATGTTCCACACACATTCTTAAAAGAAACTGTGAGGTAGACCTGATATATAAATGACAGATAAAGAGCCTGAGTTTTAGGATGGTTAAGTGTCTTGTTCAAGATCTGGCCCAGCTGTCTAATTTCAAAGCCCTTACCCTAACAACTATACATTCTTCTCTCTCTGAAAAACGTATAATGAATAAAATTTCTCAGGTAGCAATATGGATTACAACAAGAGCCCAAATGTTATCATTCCTTTGCCCCATATTTTCCTCTAATTGCCATTGCATTTTTTTTAAATTGGGGTATAGTTGCCTTATAATGTTGTGTTAGTTTCTGCTGTACAGCAAAGTGAATCAACTATATGTATACCTATAGCCCCCTTTTTTTTGTATTTCCTTCCCATTTAGGTCACCATAGAGCACTAAGCAGAGTTCTCTGTGCTGTACAGCAGTTTCTCATTTGTTATCCATTTTATACATAGTAGACACTTACTTAAATTTTTAATGTTTACTTGCTTAAATATGAAAGATCTTTCTCTGGAAACAATTGCTTTTTTTTTTCTTTTTTTCATAAATTGGAGTTAGCACTTGTAAGGGAGCAAAATTTGCCACCCCAAAATATCTCTTTGGCATGTGGATCATTTCAAGTTGAAAACAATCAAGGCTCAAAAGACTCAGGAAGAAACTTTGACCTTACTTCTAACTGCCTGAAAGAATTTAGATAGAGGGCCTTTTCTGGAATAGAGCTTTCACCAGGGAGGTGATATCTGGGGGGGAATCTAGGCAGTGCCTAGAGATCAGAGTCCACTCTGTGTCCAATTTTCTCTGCTAGTCCCAGCAAACATTGGTTTACCAAACAGTTGCTTTTCCATCTCTGTGTCAATTGCCTTCCTCCCCCATTGAAGTCCCAAACCACTACTCCCAACATCCTCTTTAGTCTTTAGCTGAAAGTGGTACTTAAGGTGAGGGTTTGTTCTTTTGGTGAGTTACTTAGTTTTCCTGGGTTTCTCCCAGGTATACCTGTTATTAAGCTTTAGTTTGATTTTCTCCTGTTAATCTGTCTCATGCCAATTTACATTTTAGACCAGCCAGAAGAACCTAGAAGGATAGAGGAAAATTTCTTCCTCTTCAACACACTTTTCCCAAATTGCTAAACATTTGTGTGTGTGACAGTATTTAATGTAGGTTTACTCACTGCATGTACATATTTGGAAACCTAGAAGATAAGGATCTTAAAAAGCAAGGATTTCTCAGTTATGTAAATGTAGGGGTGTGCATGTCTCTTTAACTTGCTATTAAGCAATGATTGAAATTTTATCAACTTATCTGTTTGACAAAAACTTAATGAACACCTCTGTTCTGGTTTCTTGGAATTACTTAGAACAGAGTTAGTTAGTGAGCACAGTAAATATCCATGACCTCATGCAGTTTCTACTGTCTACCAAAAAGAAAAAATAAAGAAGGCTGCAAATAAGAGAAGAGTTTATTTGGTATCTTAGGAGTTGCAATTCAGGAGACACAGATTTGAGTAGCAACATAAATGTGCTCTGAGGAAAATAGAAAATAGTGGGAGGTTACAAAGACCACAGACAAAGACATTCTAGAGAAGTTACATAGGTTGTTTTACACAGCTGTGGTTGGTGCTGGCAGGCATTCAGTTACTTGTCAGCAACTGATTGCTTGCTAACCTGCAGTTTCCAGGGAGTGAAGAAAATGAGTTCCAGGTGAGCTGTGGATGGCCTGGTCCAAAGTTCATATTGCATTTGGGTGTGGACCTGTGTAAGTGCTATGTCCCCAGTGGCCTCCTGATTCCATTGTAGATCCCTTTGACGTAAGTGACTCCATTTTATTGTTCACAGTCCACACTATCCTAGTGAATTTCATGGGTTATAGGGAGAAAGAAACGTCAAAGTCACCTAAACATTTATACATTTTTTTTCTAATGAGAAATTGTAATCTAAGTAGGGATTTTGCAATGTTTAGGAATAAAGACAGAATCCTGTGGGAAGCTCTTAGGTTGTGCACATTAGATTTCAAGATTCTTGCACCTAATAACCAAGTAAGATTGAAACAGTCCAGCATCTGTGTATTATGGCAATTTCTAGAGGGTTATTTATATTGTATGAAAATAGCCAAAGAATTTATAAGAATATTTGAATCCACATTTTGGATTAAGAATATATATATATATATATATATATATATATATATATATATGTGTGTGTGTGTGTGTGTGTGTGCGTGTGTGTGTATAGATATAATGGTATTCAAATAATATATAACAAACTAAAATAACAACAGCACATAGTGGACTCTGCTATGTCTCCAGCATGTCTTGTTATGGATAAAGAGTTAATTTTGGTTCCATCTAAACCTGTGTCTGTGTACCTGACACACACAGACTGTGTAGTCTTGTCTCTTATGTTCTGCTCTATATTCGAAGGCCTGCTCCTCACTTTAGACATCTTACTGCTGACAATTCTCACTATTTATTACCCCTGGTAATAGTACCATGTTGTTGCAGTTTCTGCCCTATGCCAGAAAAGTAATCTCCTTAAGTTCCAGAAGCTGCATTTTCTCTACAGAATCAGATGTTTCTGTTCTGGTGCTAGTTGATTCCATTTTCTTGGTCCACTCGATGGGATTAAATGTCCCTTTTTGTCTAGAAGCACCCCTTTTGCTTAGAGCTATAATTAAAAATGTACCCCTTTTTTCTCAATAAGGTGAACGATCTCTCAGGTAGTAGTATTTCTGTACAGAGTTATTTAGCCATTATTCTCCAAAGTGTGTTCCTCTATGCACTAGGCCTGTGCAGCATTTGTATAGGAGTTCTTTGATAGAATAATTTTGGGAGACACTGTATGGCATCTCTTCCTCCTGAGACTCACAGTGTATTAATATATTAAAGGTTCTAGGAGTCATGCAAAAACAAAACAGTAACAACAAACTCAAAAATCTTTGTTGTCCCAACCAATTTTTCCTAGAATTAATTAAGCAGAATACATTTTTAACGTAACATGAATGACATCTCAAACATTTTCAGTGGAATGGACTTTCGAAAATGCTCATGACTGATATTTTGTTTGTCATAGAGTCATTTCACTTTTTTTGGTGCTGGTCATTTCTTTTTCAACCAGGTACCTTTCATAGTTTTATTTTCATTTCAGGCAAGTTATGATTTTGCTTATTACTTGCTATTGGAATTTATTCTTGGATAAAAATATTTAGAAACAGTGGTAGTATTTATCCTGAAGATATAAAAAGTCACTTAATTTTAATTCATTACATTAATAGCTATGTCAGATACAGAATCATTTTTCCTTAAGTATCTCAAAAGTCATATGAAGATGATATTGGAAGTGAGGAACCAGTGCATTATTGGTCCAGCAAGAAACAAAAGGTTATGTGTAAATACAGATTTTTTTTTTTTGCGGTACACGGGCGTCTCACCGTTGTGGCCTCTCTCACTGCGGAGCACAAGCTCCGGATGCGCAGGCCCAGCGGCAATGGCTCACGGGTCCAGCCGCTCCACGGCATGTGGGATCCTCCCAGACCGGGGCACGAACCCGTGTCCCCTTCATCGGCAGGCGGACTCTCAACCACTGCGCCACCAGGGAAGCCCTAGACAGATTTTTTTTTAAGTCTAGCCATGACAAGAAAAATTCTATCATTTAGAATTGATTATAAGACATGACTGGTCATATTCTTAATATTTTATTCAAATAGACATAAAGATTCATAATCTGGAAAGCTGACAAAAGAAATCCTGTAGTCCCAGGCTTCACAAAGCTTATGTCTAGTTTGAATGTTTTCAAACAAAAGTTGACATACAGTGATATATAATAATAGCCACAGATGTTAAAGGCTTAATTGTAAATATAGTAATTCCCAAGATATTGCTTCCAGATTTACTAGTTTTGGTAGTGTGTGATGTCTGTGGATGAATTAAATATGATTTCTGTCCTCAGAGAGCAATTAATACCCTAAGATATGGTAGAACAAGGCAGATACACAACTATAAGTAATACTATGGGACTAACATTTATTTAGTATTTACTTTGGATTGGTATTTACATTTTCATTTAATCCTCACAACAAATCATCAAAGTCTGTAAGTGGCATATACTGCTACTAACCCATACATAAGTTCCTTCTTCAAGTATGTCCAATCTTGTGATGTATCATGATTAGTCACAGCCAGTCAAGACAATCATGATCTGTGATTTCTGAGCCTTCCTTGAAGCCAGGGGCTGTTTCACATGTTTCACTTCTGCACAGTAATAACTAAGAGGAAAACTTTTGGGTAGTAGGGAGAATTTTACAAAACTTCTGCTTTTCTAATAAAGGGAAGTCCAAACAGACAAACTTGGCACTATCTCTCCTTCTCTGCCTCCTGCCTTGAACCCTAATAATAAAATGTGGAGTGGCAGACCTTGAAACCACAAACAGGATGCAATTTAGCACACTAAGGATGATAGGGTAGGAACACAAAAACAGTTTGAATTTCTGCTTGTACTAAAAAGAAGCTCAATCAACAGGTGCAGTGCCTTATATCTGGATTTCTTGTGAGAAAATTGACCTCTGTTTGCTTACATCAGTGATAGCTTCTAGTTACATGCAGCTGAACATATTTCTAATTAATATGTTTTTGTAGGAGGGTAAAGGGAGAACTAAGGTCTAGAGACACTAAGTGACTCAAGGTGACACGAAAATAAGTGAGGGAGCTAAGATTTGATCTGACTCTAAAATCCATAGTTATCCCATCACATATACTGCATTTTAAGAGGATATAAGAACAATTCATCCAGGAGATCAAGGAGGATTTCACAGAAATAGAATGGCAAGATCATCCCATGGGAAAATTCCACTGCTAATATTGAGAAAATTATTGTCATTAGAAGATATTACTGAGGTCCAGTATTATCCAGAAATCTGGGACACTTAAAAAAAAGGGGTATTACTAAAGATTAGGGATGAGGTAAAGTAGTGCTCAAGCTGGGTGTACTTCGATCTCTTTAAATTTATTTTGCCAAAATTAAAATTTTCCTTTGCTTAGCGAATACTCTTATCTAAGCTTCTTTAAAATGATGGGTGAAAAATCATCTCCTATCTATGAAGACAACTGGACATTTCTTCAGACACTGTCTCTCTGACTTCTCTGCAGCCAGTGAATGATTTGCTGACAATTTGTGTGAACTTGTCCCTGAGCCAACCTTGGTGAGGCTGAGCACTGGTGTGTCGCTGACAGTGCCCAATGAAGGCCATTTTATCCTGTGTCTGTTCATATTGTCTGACTTGGTAAACCAGAGGAGCAAAAGAAATTGTGAAGCAAAGTAAAGCAGTCTACAATAGCTGAAGAATAGATTGTGTGACCTCAGGTCATTCCCATCATGGATGTGTGTGGATCTGTGATTTTTCTTTGAGTTTAAAAGGGCTCTGTTGATGTAATTGTTGACAACCTTATTTTGTTTGAGTCAGCTTTCTACAATTCTCAGCAAGCCTTTCAAGGCTTTTGTTTTTTTTAATTATTTTGTTTTTTCCCCTCTTCCATTCCCTTTCATTAAGATTATTCATTTTATTTGTATTTACCCATCTTCCTTGACTTACGGTGTAGTGTGGTTACATCTCAATAAACCCATTGTAAGTTGATAATATTGTCAGTCAAAAATACATTTAATGCACCTAACCATCATAGCTTAGCCTAGCCTACTTTAGATATGCTCAGAATACATACAATAGCTTATAAGTGGGCAAAATAATCTAACACAAAGCCTACTTTATAATAAAGTGTTTAATATCTCATGAAATGTATTGAATACTTACTGAAAGTGAAAAACAGAATGGTTGAATGTGTGCAAAATGTTTCTAAGTGTATCACTTAGTTACTCTTATGATTGCATGGCTGACTGGGAATTTCGGTTCTCTACTGCTACCCACCATCACAAGATGGGACCACACATTGATAGCCCAGGAAAAGATCAAAATGCAAAATTCAAAGTTTGGTTTCTACAGAATGCTTATTGCTTTTGCTCTACCCTGAAGTCAGAAAATCATAACTCAAACCATTGTAAGTCAGGGACTGTCTCTAGTTACCTTATGGATATCTGAGATTATTTTTCATATGTTTTTACTAAAACATTTATTCATTGGCACTAAAAAGAAGTGAGCTATCAAGGCATGAAAAACACACAGAAACCCTAAATACATATTACAAGTAAAAGGAATTTGAAAAGGACACGTACTGTTTGATTCCAACTCTATAACATTTTTGAAAATGCAAAACTTTGGAAACATTGAAAAGATCAGTGATTTCTAGGGGTGGGAACGGTGCAATAGGCAGAGCACAGGATTTTTAGCTCAGTGAAGATATGCTGCATGATAACTATGATGATGGACATATGTGATTATACATTTCTCCAAACCCATAGGGTGTACAATACCAAGAGTGAACCTTAAGGTAAACTATGGACTTTGGGTGATTATGATGTGTCAGTGTAGGTTCATACTTGTTTAAAAAAAAAGTCATCATTCTAGTGAGTGATGATGATGGGGGAGACTATGCATGTGCGGGGGCAAGGGGTATCTGGGAAATCTCTATACCCCCTGTCAATTTTGTTGTAAACCTAAGATTACTCTATATAAGGTCTTAATTTTTTTAAGTCAATACAAAATTTGAAAAAAAAATCAAGAAATTGAATGTTATAACATCTCTCTTCACCAATACTTGTGTTTGGGAGGGTTTGAGACATTTTTTATACAATAAATAAAAAATTGGATGCAGCTTTCAATTCAGTAAAATAGCCTAAAATAGAAAATTTTAAGTGTAATATTAGGAGCTTCAAAATGTGAATTAGAAAATAAAGACTTGAGGATAGATAGAATTTTCATCCATAGGTCATATGATTCTATAGTTACAGAATGAGCTTCAAGTATATTTTCTATAGCTACCATTTTTGGAGTGTTTGTAATAGACAATATATTGTTTTCCCACCCAACACCTGCCAGCACCGCCATGTGCATATAAGAGATTCAGCTAAATTTAGGCAGTTGCTCTCTATGCATAACCAGGACTGGGAAAGTCACTGTATCACAATCAATCTGCCTCTCATAACTTTGAATTTGTTCCAAACTAACTGTGACTTGGGATGATCTGAAATCCCCTTTCAATTAATCAAATAGTTTGAGTTGTACTTAAGTTAGTTAAAAATGCAGGGTACCTGTTTTATACATTAATATAGGGATACATACATACTATCTGTATAGAAGCTTGTAGCTTCTTCATTTCTTAGAAGTGAATAAATTTTTTAGCCAATATTTTTGTCTGGTCAAAGTCCTCTCCTTTCAGTGTGTGCTGATGCTCTTCTGGATAGCTTACAATTCTTTTCCCACATCGACTGTGAAAGATTTGCGATATCCTTATTTATATTTCTCTGAAAATTGCACAAAATCTGATATTTGCAAATGCTCAAAATTTACTTTCGGATCTGTCTTGCTCAGTTAGTTTCTATAAATGCTTTGCTTCTCTGTAATGCACTTAACAAGATGCTAACTTTTCCATTCACCTAGAAGTGACTTCTTAATCTTCATGATTTTGTCTCTGTTCCCTTCTGCAGTCCTCATTCTATTCTCTGAGGCTCTTCGATGGAAAAGTGGGCCATGTACTGGTATATTTGAGAGAGTCGCATCTGGATTGGTATGTATTCCAGAAATTTTGCTCCTTTTGCTTTATTTTCATGACTAACGCTATATAACACCATTCAGTGCTAGTTTTTAATGGAAACTCAGCAGCACTTCTTTTAACCATTCACACTAAATCTTCAAGCTTCAACTTTTGCCCTGAGGACAAGGGTTGTTTGGTAGCTATTTGTTAAATGTGTGAAAGAACAGGTATGTGAGGACAGCATCTGTTGACTAGTTAAGAGAAGTTTAATATCAGTAACTCTAAAAAATGTAAGGAAGAGTTTTGAATGTTCACTATTTCCTAAAAAGTATACTGAAAACATAAGCTAACATGCATGTGATTTGATTTCTGACACTTGTGAACTATTCAAGAAAGCTTTTACCCAGCCAGGAAGATTTCAGACTGGCTCCTCCATTTTCTTAGGAGAATTAATTGCATGATTCTCAATGCAATGAACTATCATTAGTTTACTACTGCATAGCAACACCATTCACATCCTCATGAACAGGCTTGAACAATGTTCCTTTGTTTCCAAAGGCTTTCTAAGAGCTATGCCGATAAGTTGAAAGAACAAATCAAATAAGCCCCTGAATGGACATTGAGGAAGATGAGGGAAATAAGAGGTCATTTTTGGTAGCTGTCTATTCATGCAGAACTTTCTTGGGTCAGAACATTAATTGATTCACTACAATACAAATCTGTTTCTCAGCCTTCAGGATTAAGGATATTTTTCCTCAGTCATTTCAAAGTATTTGAATCAAGGGAACATGACAATGGGAGAACAAAGGAGTCAGTGTTTTTCCTCTTCAGTAACTGAAATGTTTGAGTTCTTTAAAAATCTGGGAATCCCACTAACAACCAGAATATCATTTTATAAATATACCAGAAGAAGGCAGAATGTTTTACCTGGATTCTTAGAAAGCCATTTGAGCCATTCCTACTCCACAGCACACCAATGTCCTATGGATTTCAATATACCAATCCCAGGGATGCTTTGCTTTGATAAAAATTTCATGAAACCTCTCTTGTGATGAAAATTTTAATACATAAATATGGCATCCAGTTTATTTGGTCATAGCCTGGACCTAATTATTATTAATGGTTGTGATCAAGCTATAACTTACTATATTTTACCTTCTTTGTATTATAGCTTCATATATGTATAACTATGTTTTCCTTGGCTTATAACCAATTTAATGCATTTTGTTGTTATATCTCTTCACTATTCTGTGGGTGTGGGTTAGGTTAATTTCCACTGACATCTGCTCACATCCAGTTTAAACTTTAGTGATAGATATAACTTACTTGTGACTGGGAATCACATATATGTGTTGCTTTAATGAATTAGCCTTTTGGGAACCAGGCTCCCTTTTATATACTTGAGTCAATTATGGAGTTCACATCTCAGTCTACTGAAGGTAACTAAGATAGTATTACTTAAAATTTGTATTCAGTATATTAATATAAGATACCTCATGGGGTGTATGTTATTTTTAGATAAAATATGTATGAGAGTTTGAGAGGGCAGTGACTTTAACTGATAAAGATCAAATAGCAGGAGTGTTTCATGTATTATTCAGAAAATGCGGATGTTTTCCTGGAAGCAAAGGAGGCCAGTGAACCATTCTGACATGCTTATATTTTAGAAAGGGCACATAGCAGAAATATAGAGTAAAATTTGGAAGTGATGAGAGGAGAAAGCAAAGGGAAGAGAAAGATGGGTAAGTGTCTGTTGCAATGATCTGGTGAATAACTAATGTGAACACAAAATCACAGCATAGAGGGAATCCTGGGACAAGTTTGGAAGGGGTGTATTAAGATTCTCTAGAGAAACAGGACCAATAGGATGTATATAGGAAGATATTTATTAAAAAATATTGGCTCATGCAATTATGAAGGCTGAGAAGTTCCACCATCTGCCATCTGCAAACTGGAGATCCTGGAAGGCTGGTGGTGTAACTTAGTCCAAGTCCAAAGGCCCAAGAAACAGGGGAGCCAGTGATGTACATTATAGTCTGGGTCTGAAGTCCTGAGAACCAGGAGCACTGAGAGCAGAAGATAGGTATTCCAGCTCAAGCAGTGAGGCAGAAAAAGCTGAATTTTCATCTTTTGCCTGTTTGTTCTATTCAGGCCCTTATTGGATTGGATTATGCCCACCCACATTGGGGATGGCAAACCAGTTTACTGAGTCTATGGATTCCAGTGTTAATTTCACCCAGAAACACCCTTAGACAAACCCGGAAATAAGGTTTAGCCAAATATCTGGGTACCCCATTATCTAGTCAAGTTGACACATAAAACTAACCATTCACAAGTGGGAAACTGACTAGTAAGGAATTGCTGGTGACAGAAGCGACTGGGAAACTTGAGGCAAATGGTTTTTAACAATCAACTACATTTTTTTCTATTCTTTTCTCTGATTCACATAATCTCATAATTCCATTATGAGATTGGAATGATATTGGAATATTGGAATTCCAATATGAGATGGAATGGCATTCCATCATTATCCATTGCTATCTGTATAAAATATACAATGCACCACTGCCTTGAGTTATTGGCATTTGGGTTGACATGGAGAAGAGAGAAGAGACTATCCATGAGTCAAGATGGAATACTTCTAAGAGGTCAAAAGGAGTAGGACATTTGAAGTGGGGGTTGACCAGGAGACTCTTGGAGAGTTCACAGAACTATGGGTGAGGTCCTGGATTTATCATTGTATATGGGAGGAGCTCCCCTTAGCTTTCTATTTTTTCCCTAAATATTAGGGAGATAGTGATCCCCAAATCCTAGCTAACATGTGGACATACAAACTAGAGCTATTTAAGTTACAATTTTAAGAATAATTTGAAAGATTTTTTTCATGAGAAAGCTTTGTACAAACTGAGATTCTCAAAATAATGTGTGTAATATGTTGGGAATCAGACATGAGTTCTAGTTCTATGATTCTTGTTCAGTGTAGAACTTGGGACAAATTAGACTGTCTCATTTTACATATCTTTTATATTCCAAAGTGTTATGATTATAAATACTACAAAATGGTTACTTCCTAAAAGCTATGAGAACACAGAAGATGAACATGATATGTGTCCTTCTTTCTTTATATAATTCCCTACTATGTCTCTAAACCTGGCTAAGTGTGCATTAAGCCTCTGGTAGAAAGACAGTGACTCTGGAGCTATGATCTGGAAGGATAACCAGATGAAATAATTATAGTGATCATTTACTGAGCAGCTACTGAATGCTAATTACTAATTTTGATAGCATTAAACTTCTCATAAACCTTATAGAGTAGGGTTTGTTATTCTCTTCTTTTAGATGGAAAAATTGAGTTCTAACAGTATTTAAAAAAATGATCAAGGGAAACTTCCACAATGTCCAGGGAATACTCCAAACTCTTTGTACATATTTCTATTTGCCTCATCAACATGTCATTAGTTGCACCAGTTTTGTAGCACTCAGTCATGAAATGATATGACTAGATGTCTCATCCTGTAGTTTCAGTAAAGAACAAGGGGCCCCTTTGCACATGTAACAAGAAAATATAGACTCTATGTCTTATCAATTATAATTGTCAGAGTCAATATTGTCTATATTAAATGTAATGACAAACAGTCTCCACCATCAATAGTAAATCCTTTTCTATACCCTAGGCATTGAGAGTTACTAATAAATTAACATTGTCCTAAAGTTATATGTCTTTCTGTATATTAGGAAAGTGTGTTGTCCTACAGTATTATAAAGTGTTGCCTGAATAGCTTGGCAAACATGATAAATATTCACTATCAGAAAGGTTAGCTTTAGGGAAAGAGGCTTTCTGTATGTCGATGGGATCTTTCATAATAGAATAAATTTCTCTTCACCTTTTTCAGCCCTCCATCCCTATTCTGACTCTTGCAAATATAAACAATGTGCAAAATGACATAAGGGCACATATGTAACAGGGGAAATAAATGAAAGGAAATTCCATGTGAAATATATGTTCTGTCACTCATTTTTGTCTCCCCTTGCTCAGAGATAATTTACCAAAAAATAACAACAAAAAAAATACACATTAAAGTTTATTTGGTTTTAATGATGACTTTTGGGGATACTTTTCTGGTACTGCCCGACATGAAAATGGCCAGAGGAAGATGTTTACAGGTACCTACATTTTAAAGAATTATTGAGATGTATATGATCTCTTCAATAATAGAGGCCAAAGGGAGCATCCTCAGCTTTGTAATGTAACTCAGAGTCCGGAGAGATAGTTCTCATTCTTAGCATATTAAATATTGATTAAGATGTTAATTCAAAGGAAATACAGTCAAAGTTTCTTTAATAGTAGGAATATGAATACCTAATTGAGAAAAAAATAAGAGATGAAGGTGAAGAGTTCAGAAAACAAATGTTCCTTGCAGTACATTTCTGTTTTGATTTAGGTACTGAATATGAGGAAAACACCCACACAGAAGGGAGAGGTAGCATTATTTCTTAAAAGCCCAGGTTTGCACCCAATCTCCACCAGCACTTTATTCCCACCCTAAGGAGTCCAATACCAAGCAGCCCCTCCCTCAGCTTAATGGCAATCAATGGTCAAGTGACATTTACTTTGGGAGGATGAGCCATTTATGGATGAAAACAAACTTGATTATTACTTAGAGAAGGTTGGGGAATCCCAACCCTATTAAGGAAGGCTCTAGTGGTAGTAACAGGCCAGCTCAAGAAGGACTGTGAAAGCCATAGTAAGAGGTTCTGGATTTTATTCCAGGGGCAATTGACTTTATTTAGTAGGCATTGGGTAGTCAGACTTCTTGAGCAGGAGTGTGACATGATAAGAACTATACCTTAGAAAGAATAATCGTTGGTTATTTTTAGGACAGTTGGAAGGGGAAGGAAACAGAAGCAAGGACACCATTTAGGAGGCCATGTATATGGTTCAGGGAAGGATGATGTTGACCTGAACTAGAACAGTTACTATAGGAATGGATGTTAGCACATAGGTGAAAGATTACATTTTGGAACTTGATTCTACATTACTTGGTAGTTGATTTGGACCAAGAATGAAAGAAAACAAATTTGAGGAGGTAACCTAAAAAGGGCTCTGGGGGGAAAAAAACTCTCTGATTTTAGGAAGACTTGGGTTGGTTATCTGACTCTGTGTGTACTAGCTGTGTGATCTTGAATAGGTTATGTACATTTCTGAATTTTGTTTTCCTCAAAACAATGGTTATAAAGCCCAATTACTTGGTTTGGTGTGATATTTAAATGTATTCCCAAGTATATACATTCTGCAGCCGCATTACTGTGGTTGAGAATTAGATATTTGAGATGCAGAAAAACTGGATTAAATCTATTAGGGGACATTTTCCATGTTTTCAATGTATACTTTATGCTTAGAGAAGAAATGGAGTCCTCAGTTGTCCAGGACTCAGCAGACTTCAGAAGAAAATGGCCAGTAATGGATGTAAGATATGAAAATGTAGACATAGTCACAAATGAACATTTGGGAACTCCAGACTGGCATCAAAAATTAGTTGAAATTATTTTATCTACCAGCATATCCTTGAATGAAAATAATTTGCCATTTCAGCTCAGTAGGAATGATTTTTATATGTAATTTAGCACTAAGTACCTTTGTTTTATAAGAAAATGAGTCATGCATTCTCAAATGGATCCCTATTAAGATTGTAATCTTTTCTGAAAATTTTATATGAAAAAATGTCTGTTGATATATCTCCACTTTGTTATTGGAGATGCAGTGCCACATGTTTGACAGAGCATCAATGATTGTCATTACAATGATTGTATTAGACTTGTAAGATACTTTAAATTTACTCAAATAAAATAACAGTAAAGCTATAATTTACAAAGGGATCACTATATACCAACGATGACATACAGTATCTCATTTCATCCATAGTAGTCCCATGTGGCAGACATTATCCCTAATTTACAGATAAGGGAACAGAGGCATGAAGAGTAATTTTTCCCCATGTCACATAGCTAGTAAGTTAAATAACCCAGATTTCAATCCAAAGGTCTTTGACACCAAAGTTGATGCCAGTTTCCTCAAATTTAAGAATTCTGTTGCCCTTTAGTTAAGGTATCATCAATCTAAAGAATAAAATCATTTGCAACCTCATGTAGTTGGAAGCAAAGCATTTTTCTGAGTAAGGATTACCTACTCTTGCAGTTATATAACTTTTAATAATATTATTGTCTTTACATTTTAGAAAAATAAAAATTGTCTCAGGGTAGAAAATAAAACACATCAAGGCCATAGGGTAAGAGCTCATACTTGCATAACCTAAAGTTTTCTACATGGACACTGAGATTCTAATGATAATCTCACCCTTGCCTCCACCCTACTAAGGATGGAGTGATGTACCTGATCCTTGGGAAGGGGAGGGAAGAAGACAAGACATGTGCAGCTCTAAAAAGCTCCACAGGCAATGGAGATTAAACTCTCTTCACTGGCCAATTGGAGGCCACTGTTCTAATCTTATTTTCATGGTCCTATAATAAGAGACAAACCAAAGAGGAATATTGTTGATGGAGCAACACTCTGCAAGGGGTGAGTTGAATTGGGTGAAGCAGGGTTGACTGTTCTGTCACTGGAGGCATCAGAATATTGGTGATCAGCAATTTAAATATAACTCTTCAACTGTATTAAAACAGGGTTTTTAATTCAGTATTATGTAAAATCCCTAGACTGAACTAGGAGAATAACAAACCCCTCTATAGAATTTGAGTTAATGCAAGCATATATTTAAATGATATGAACATAGACACACACATACACACACACGGATATGTAAAAGGGGAGAAAAAAGAGACTACATTATAAGTGCAGTAAAGTTCTGAAATTACCGTCTTGTGCCTTCTCCTTAGGAAATTGGTGAGGCTGTCAGGAGATGAGGTTAAGGGAAACAGCAAAAGCTGATCATACACTTATTATTTCTCCTCTAACTTTTCCTTAATTCCATGCATCCTCAGTCTCCTGATTTTTATATCATTTTGTATTGAAATGTCTATACATTTTATTAGGCCTTTTATATTATAAATAAATTTCAATCTCTTTGGTAGCACAAGCATGGTCTTCATCTTATGTTTATATCAATCTACCTATTCTGCTTCCGTTTAATTACTGCATTGCTTTGTATGAAGCTGACACTAAAGCCATATGGTGGTCATGTGCTGACACCACCACTTCTAAAGGTAGCCCTTATCTAATGGCTAATCAACCCAAGGCTCTAAGCAACTTAGCCAAAGTACACTGTCAAGAGCTGAGGGAAGTGCACATGAAATTGGATTCTGAGGATGATGGACCAACTAAGGTGAAACATAGATTTAGATAAAATAAATTTTATCAATATAGGAGTACTCACATGGATTACAGACTTCAGCACCATGAACCATGGGAGATGATAGAGATATGATGCTATGGTGCCTCCAAAAAAAGTAGAAAAAGCAATGGCCCACACTAATGAGGCAAAAATGCCAAATTGTCATGGTAGATGTTGGAAGAAAAGGTTAAAATGCTCATAGAAATGGGCTTATTAAATTTGATATTATGTAAGAAAAACCACCAGAGGACTGTGTTCCATGGGAAGGCTCAGAGGATCCTCCTTATACCAGTAAAAATTGTGTGGTTAGGGACATCAGGATCAACAAGCAGTGCAGGGTTGGGATGGTAAGGAGGGCTGAAAGCTGGAACTCCTGAAATGACCAAAGGTGCTTATGAGACAAGCAACCAGAGCTCATGGGAGATTTGCACTGTGCTCTTGCCTTATACTGCCCTTTCTCCTTTTCTCCCTCATTTCTTCAACATTCATTTCACGTTCTTTCTACTTCATGAAGACCAGTCTGTATTCAACTACTTATCCTCTGTAATTCCTGTGTCATTACTGACAATATGTCAGATCTTTGCCACTATCTCCTGACATCTAGATAGCATTTAATATAAAGTTTGTTCACTTCATGGATTCAAGAATGTAGCAAGAGGAAATATATGCCTTTGGTTAGCTGACATTTGCTGTATCTTTTATTTATTTTTTCATAAATAAGAATTCTAGGCAAGAGATCAGATGGATGCAAATGAGGAAGAAACTTTTAAGGAGGAGCAGTTACATGAACACAGCCATCATATATGTAATACTAAAACCTGGGAAAACTGGAATTGTTGCTATCTGCTGACCCACCAAGCAAAATCTGACCCAGAACAGAGATCCCAGGCTGGTTTTTGATGTCTGGATATAAGGATGCCAAATTCCTACCATAGCACTGTCTCCCCAGGGCTTATAAATCCAACCTGCTTATAAGTTCAACCCTCTAGGACACTGAACTCTATAAAGTTTTCCACGTTTCTTTAGGGAGGAGAAGAAAATAAATCCCCAACTATAATGCCTACTTTTTGCTCTAAGGAGAATAAGAAAGAATGCTACTTGGGTTATTATTACCCTTAACACAGATCTGTGGTAGTCAGAGCAATGAACATAGACTAGTTCTCATGACACTTGAGGTCTAGTCTCTAGTATGTCACTGATTGGATTGCATTGAGTGAGTAAATTCTCCTCTCTTGGTCTGTGTTTCCTCTTTAAAATTACAGGATTGGTCCAGATACATTGCATCACACTAGGTCAAACTTAGTATGGCCTCTCAAGTTGGTTAACAGAACATAGGCCCATGACTTTATACTTCTCAGAGTACTCAAAAGAGATCATGGAAACCAGCAGTTTCCTGCTATAGAACTAGCTTCCAACTTTTCTATTTCTCATACCCTTCAGAATGGTAGATATTGCGACACAGAAGGAAGAAGAAAAGGATTGTGTGGTGTGAAATTTACCTATTTCTCTAAAATTAAAAAAAAATCTTAAAAAGTCTATAGCAAAGGGCAAAATATTAAAAGTACTACATCTTGGTCATGGTTTTATTATTTTCTGAAATTGTATGTTTGGTATACTTTTAAATTAAAAGATTATTCCAGCATAATTGCCAAAATGTGACCTACAGTCACATCAGAGAGGAATTTTATCTAAATGTATTTCTGAAATCACTCCAGTGGTCCACATAGGTGAAGAGATGAAGCTTTGTAGTTTATGGTGACAAGACTTGTGATCAGATTAAAAAAAAAAAGATCAGAGATCATCAGACTAGATAAAATATAAACCAAAGATAAATGCAGAGGTATATTAATATCATACAAATATACTTCAAATTAAATCATATTCTTTATGATAAAAAGATACATATCAAATGATAAGGTCAATTCAATGTGAGATACAGCAACCTTACATGAACATGAACTTAATAAAAGAGCTATAATAGAGGTGAAGCAAAACTCACCTAACTGAAGGGAGAAACAGACAAATATTCCATTTTAGTTGGAGACTGCACACCCCTTTCTCAGTACTGTAAGAAAAGTATACAGAATTCAGTATGAATAGAAAAGAAAGTAGAAAACATAAAGCAACTTGACCTAGTTGAAAATTATAGAACTTCCACACAAAAACAACAGAATACACATTCTTTAAAAATACTAATGATACATTTATTAAAATATATATGGTGAGCTATATAACAAATCTCAACAAGTTTAAAAGAATTGAAATCATAAGAAGTTCATAATATGGCTGTTATATTAGCAATCATTAGCAGTCACTGGAAAAACATCTGTATGGGTTATGATTTTAGTTTTTCTGTAATTGTGTCTGATATATTTCTTAAGTGTAAAATGTTGAAGCATAACTGACAAAAAATAACCCATAACACCTCAGGAAGTAATTTCATTTAACTATAGTTTTCCAGTCATCCTGGGGTTCCACATTGTCATTTATATTAGAGTAATAATTTTTTAAGAACCTTTCAATAAACAAATTTGTCACCCAATTTTCCCAGACTTGATGGGCCTCAAGATCCCTTTTTAAATGGCATTCAAGATGTCTTTTGTTAGAAAGTTTTTAGAAAAGCTAGTCATGACAAATAATTTTTTGTTGTCAAGAGAGATCTATCTTGCAAGTTGTCTGTGTCCTTCTGTTCCAAGAATTCCTTTCACAATATCCATCTTATAATACAGAGTCTATGATTATGTGTGCTTCATCTACTAGGATTTCATCTTGATCAAAAATATTAGCAATCCAATGGCAATTCATAATCAATTTGAAGATCTCTAGGGAAATGCCTTTTTTTAAAATTTATAATTCTTCCATTGTGTGTCAGGTAGAGGATGTTTTTCTTTAAAGGTCAGAAGAAGTGTATATAAAGAATATCTTAGAAGTATGATCTAGAAAGTCTTGGTAGACCTTCTATACAGCAAATAAGAAATCAAAGGCTAAGAGTTCATTAAAACAACTTTGGGAAATCTAGTCAATCAACCTGATATTCTGTTTAAAGATGCCAAACATAAATTATGTTGAGTGTAAAGACATACCTGCCCACTTGGTTTGACATTTTATTCAGAAACAGGTTGAAGACATTTATGAAGAATTTACTCAGGAATTTTTTTTAAAAAATGGTACCAGGTCTCATTAAGCTTGTATTACTATCTAATTTTGGATTTTTCAATAAATGGTAACATGATGAACAGTGACAGTTGAATTAAAATGAAAAAAAAAGTAAATGTACTAATTGCTAAGGTGTTAATATTATGTTGCCTTGGTTGTGAGACATATCAAAAAGTGAATTTAAAGGAGTTCCTGCTCTCAAATAACATATAAATGAATAGTACTAGGAAAAACAACTATATCTAGTATTTTAGAACTAGTATTTATTAAATATTCCCCTTGATATAGGTACTTGCATACATTCTCATTTAATTTTCTCAGCAATTCTGCAAAATACTTAGGAGTATCCAATTAGGGACCTGCACAATACCCGCTTCCCTCTCCAATGTGTCTTTCTTATGTCTTGAATCATGATTGGTCTGAGTCTACCATGAGTCATATTTCCTGATTTTTCAGTCTTCTTACTTCTAGACGTGGCTATGCGGCCAGATTCTGGCCAGTGATGTGTAACTGCAAGTCAATTTCCATTGCTCTTAAAGCCATGATCATGTAGAAATTATTTATATTTTCTCCCAACATATAATGTTCAGATTAAAGACAGGAGTTATTCTTAGGAATACAGAAGAGCTGCGTATATTTGAGAAAAGCAACATTTCTAAAAATACCAATTAATCCTTTATTTAACTGAATTTTGAGCGTTTACCAATTTACAGATTAAAAACTATTACAAATAGAACTAGATTTTAAGAATTAAAATATTAAGAATTCTAGCACAGAATAATGTAGAACAAGAATTGTGAGAAAGCCAAGAGAACATCTGTAAAAACTAGAAGAATGAGAACATAGAGCAGGCATAAAGGTTCAATTCTCTTGAAAACACTGGCAAAATACTTTAATTGCCACTTTAGAATGAAGAAATTGAATATTACTGCACTCACAAATATACTCCATAGTATACATAGTTTATACATATGTGTTTAAAATATACACCGTATATCAATAACTTGTAACCAACTCGATTAAGGTCATTATTGACATTACAGATAACCCTATGTCATGATTAAGTTAGAATAAAATCCTAATTACAGGAGCAGTAAATGTGATATGGGCAGTTCCCAGTGAAAAAAGGCAGGAGGATCTCCTTGCACTGGAATGCTTATGTGTGAGTGTATATCAGTATGTGTGCGTGCACATGTACATGTTGCAGGATGTACAACACCGTGTCAGTTACAGAGTAAGCAGTCAACATACGGTGCTATAAAACCATGTTTGCAGCTCAAACACAGTGCATGCCAGACAGACCTTGTACATACAGAGGTGTTTGTGTTTGTGTAGAGGAGTCCCTGTTGCTTAAGCCACACATTTTATGGGATTTTGTTATACCAGATTGAGCAGACTAAAACAGATTACGAATACATTTTTTACCTCCCCTGGAGCCAAATTGCTTACATTTTAGGGTAGAGACCATCCCTTTTCCCCAAGAGATTTATTCACATTCCAAGCTCTCTCTCCTTTTCTATGAAGAGGAAGAAGGGGAGATGGATTAACTCCTGTATAAGCTTTGAGGTTCATAATTTTGGGATTGTTCCCCTATATGTGCAAGGTCTGTATGGTACACACTGTGTTATGACAAGGAGGAAATGGGGCATGGGACCTGGCACTAAGGTATTCTGTATGCAAATAGCTGATCTGCCTCTGATCCAAAAACTTCATATTTACTGTCAGGAAAACATAAATTAGTATGGCTATTATGTAATAATGAATTTGGCTAGTCTTTGTCCCAGGCTCTTGGGAGGTAACTGCTATATATACCCTTGTAATTTCTTGAGTAACAAGAATGTTTTGAACAACATGAGTTGTTCAAAAACCAAAAAGGCTATATAATTAAAAATAAAAGCATAGTCTTCTGGACAAGCTAAAGTAACAGACTATATTTAAGCTCCCATCTGAAGCAATAATAACAACAACAAAATATACAGAATAAGTGAAACAATAGTTTTCATGATACTGGACATCAGTGATCCCTAAGAGGCGGGAAACGAATAAATCTCTAAAAAAAAATTTCATATTTCTGTCTGGAGAAAATTTCCAGGTCAGTGTTTAGGAAATGAGAGCCCAGGTGTGGTCAGTGGACTCCTGAATTGAGAATGTGGAGCTGAAAGTCCAGATGGGTGCAGAACAAGTGGATTACAAAGAGCACAGGGAAATTTTTGGAGTGGCATGTATGCTCATTTTCTTGATTGTGGTGATAGATTCATGGACATATACATATGTCAAGATGTTTAGTTGTATAATTTTTACGTACAATATATTGTGTATAAATTAAACCTCAATAAAAATGTTAACAAAAAATGAAAGGATATTCCCTTTCAGTGACTGAGATGACCTTAAAAATGAACTCTCCTTTCCTAGTATTGAAGTGCTCAAGAAGGATGATTAGTCATTACATCATTGTTTGATGTACATGACACTATGCAAGTGGGTAGTTTTTAGTTATCTTCAAAAGCCATGTGAACTATTCCTACCCTACAGTATAATGTTTGCACTCGTTTACTCCTATCTGGACTGCATGCAATTTCTACTTATAAAATATCAAGAAGATAAAATAAGTTATATCACTTGATAAAATGAGCATAGGTATTACTAGATTGCTATTAACTTGTCATTAGTTATAAATAACTAATGACAGTTTTTTGTTAGTTTAATACATTTAAGAATAATCATCTTCTTAATATCATAACCAGTTTGACACATTTAACTGTCGTTATACTTCCTTATTATATATTATGAACAGCTGCTCTCATCCTAACTTTTAGCAATTAATGCTAATAACTCATTTATGACTGTGGGTCACTTTACTCCTTGGTATTAAAAGAAGGATTCTGCTTACATTTCTATAATGAAATATTCCTTTTGGAATCCATGCATTTTGTTGTGGCCAAGCTCTGCTGCTGCCTCTGTTGTAGGTCAGAGGCAGGCACAGAGCCCAAGTCCCAAGTACTGCAAAAAATCTATGATGCACTTACTTAAAATTCTGTGTTCAATATATAACATAACTCATAAGATATTGTTTTTAGGTTTAGATAAAAGTATTAATTGAAAGAAACTTAATTTTGATAGGGGAGTTACTGGGATTGAAATAGTTATCATATGCAGAATTATTCAGGATTGTTTTTGTGTGTTAGGCAAGACATAGATTTTATTCTGAAAGCAATGAGGAACATCGAAACATTTTGAACAAGAATTATATGAACAGACTTGCACAATAGAGTGTACTTCCTTGCAGCCTTGTGTAGTCAGTATTTACTAGTATGAGGAGAGTAGGGGAATTACAATCATAGTAATAAGGGAGTCCTAGGAGATATGTTGGGAAAAGTTAACAAATGAGAAATTTTCATGAGAGTGTCTTTAGGATGAACATACACACACTTATATATCTGTGCCTATATAACTACATAAATTCTTGTTGATCTGTTATATACCCTTATGAAAATGATTTAATAATATATCTCTCCCAATTCCATCATGATTTCAAACCTTCAGTAAAATAAACTATGCACAAATCTGTTGAGTTGATGAGGTTTGGGGGATCATTAAAGAAGCCCATATTTGCATTAATATTAGACAGAGAAAAGAGAACATGGGGAGTAGTTGAGAAAAAAATAATTCCCCCAATTCAAAAAGAGCACAGAATTAGAGTGAGATTTATCCCATGGATCCTCTTTGGGAACTTACAGAAAGACCTGGAATTAACAATAAATGTGGAAGTAGTTCTCCACAGCTTTGTTCTGTCTAAAAAATAAACTTGATGATCTCAAAATGTTGGAGAACTTAAACACAAGAAAATTGGGGCTATATAATTTTTTTACAGAATTAATTAATTTAAAATTAAGGCTGTACTGAATACAATTTTAATGATGTAATAAAGTATATGAAAACACTAAGTACAAATTGACATAATCAACATTTGAATAGGCAGTATAATAGTTGATGATCAGAAAGTATTTATTCTAGTTACGTTTCCTGAGTTGGCTTGGTTTTGACTCGGCGGAAAAAAACAATTTGGAATCTGAGTTTTATTTTACATTTCTATAATATCAGTTTGTTGAAAATTCCTTACATAAAGAAAGATATATTATTTGTTCTGCTTTCTCCAACTAATTGCCAAATTTGTCTCCAGAGCTCTCCTTAGTTTGCCTGGAGTCACTGATAGGAAAAACAAACAAAAATCAAAACACCTTGATCTTTTGATTTAAAAGTCTTTAAAAAAAAAAAAAAAAAAAAAGTCCAGGGCCTCCCTGGTGGCGCAGTGGTTGAGAGTCCGCCTGCCGATGCAGGGGATACGGGTTCGTGCCCCGGTCTGGGAGGATCCCATATGCCGCGGAGCGGCTGGGCCCGTGAGCCATGGCCGCTGGGCCTGCGCGTCCGGGGCCTGTGCTCCGCAACGGGAGAGGCCACAGCAGTGAGAGGCCCGCATACCGCAAAAAGGAAAAAAAAAAAAAAAAAAAAAAAGTCCAGCTGAAATAATGACTATTTACTGAGCACCTATGAAAAGTTGACATTAATCAGTTTTAGCTTACTTAATTGTTGATAATAAATTTCTAGATTATCCTTTCTTATTCTCATTTTATACAAGAGATGATCAAAGAAGTAGCTTGTTTACAACATATGCCATAGAAAGCAATTAGAAGGATATGTTTCATCCATAGATTAAAGGAAAAAATTATCTTGCCAAAGAGTCCCTTTGTACTCTGTGGCTCTGTTAAGGCCAGAGGAACTTCTGTTCCTAGGAGCTCTCGATTGCCTTCTAGATGTTTGTCAGCATTTTTATTCTAAGGGAGCAGCTTGAAATAGTGTGACAACAACTCTTAAGGGAATTGTATGCACACTTTCCAAAAATCTAAAATGTAATGTCACTTAATTCCTCAGGTGTTCTGGGACCGTTCCCAACTGTTAGTTTTGTATATCTGCTTGCCTCCATTACTACTCTATTAGGTACAGGAGTTTTGTAGCACTGAACCATGAAATAGTATGACTAGTTTTTCCAGGCCGTTGCTTCATTAAAGGACAAGGGGCCCCGGTATGTAATGTTACTAGAAAACTATAGAAAATAAGTCTATTTAATGATTATGAATAAGATCAATCTTGTCTGATATTAAATTTAATTAAAAGCAATTCCCACCATCACTAGTAGATCATCTGTGTTTTCTTACTGATTTAGTTGAATTTGCTTAAAGGGCTGTTGGCATCATTGCATAGATTGCTTTTTACATTGCTCCTGTGACTCACAATTCAAAGTTTTGATATGCGCAGACTGTTTAGATCAGCTCTCAGAAGGCAGGCGAAGTGTTTCTAAGCCAGCTTAGTGAGAGATTCACAAAAAATTGTCCTTGCCATTGTGAGAAATTCTTCATTGGGTTTTATATGGTTCAGAGAGTTATGAAGGCTTCTAACATTTTGATTGTAAGGTAATACCCCAAGCATAATAAATATTCCAAATTAAACATAGTAGTAATGGCATATTCAGTGGGCATAGTCATTGCCCATTAAAGACAAGGCTAATGGTATTTCTTTAATTATTGATTTATTACCACTCTTCTTTCTAAAATTTTCGAGGAAGTTGTCAAAAGTTATGTGGAGTAGTATTGATGAGAAGGGAATACAACAAAATGACACACAGTATATATGGGTATTGTTGATCCAAAAACGGCTGGGCTGATATGATAACTGCAGTTTGGCTTTACATTTACCTCTGCTAAGCTACTTGGCAGTCAAAGATGGATGGATGGATGGATAGATATAGACTAATAAAGTTTTCATATTTTCATTTTACTCATAATGGCCGGCATTATCTGGATGTTTAACATCGCCTGGATATTGTGAGAAATAATCATCCTCATTTAATTCTCATGACAAATGTGAGATGTGTAATATCCTTTTCATAAAGACAAGAATATAGAGATTTATAAAGGTTTATGGTACTTATCCAAGATCATCAGTATCTAAAGGCCAAAAACAGGTTACAAATTCAGAGTATTTTGTTGTCATGATGTTTGAGTTTTTATCCACTGGGGAGAAAATTATAGGAGGACTTTACATAACAGCATTGAATTATATAACGGACAAGCTTTACAACAATTCTATTTCTATTGTCCTTATTTCAGTAAGGAGAATCCATAGTAATCTACTGATATGCAATTCAGTGTTCTCAAACTTTTTTGTTTTTTCTGCCTATCTTGCAGCAAACAATATTAAACAAATCAAAATTCTTATGTGATTATTAGGCTCAGTTTTGTGATCTTTTAAAAAATATATTAATATCAAATTGTGGAAGTTTGTTTTTAGATTTGAAGGAGACAGTATATGCAGATCTCCTAGTATATTAACTTATCTATTGTAAGATTCAATATATACTATTTTCCTTTGACAGTTTCTTCTTAATTAAATGATACAAATAAATCCATGTCCATAGTCCTTCCATATCATAGACCTCTAAATAGTTGACTATAATTTACTGATTTTACTGATTTTATGGTTAGTGTTACTTTTGTTCATGATTAATTTCTATTAAGCTGATGTTTTGATGGATTGTACAGTGTTGATTTGTGAAGCTGGGAACTATGTTCCTGGTACAAACTTTGCCTTATGGCTCCAAGTTAGGTTGGCCAAAAAAGGAACTTCCCTGAGTTTTGGAAGGCAGAGGTGAAACTGAATCATTGCACTTGGAAGGCCATTGCAGTTAGATGCAGGGCTATCACAGAGGAGCTCGCTGGGTTCCATTTGCACTCATGTTCCTGACTTTATAACCAACTCATTTTCTCATCTTCAGGAATAAGAACCCCAGGTGTACCACCAGATGCTTGGCTAGGGTCTCATAGAGGCAGCACTTGCAGAGGGGGAACAGCTTCTCACAGACTTATACACAAACTCCTCCTTTGTGATTTCATTTTATTAGACAGATGTACTTTTCTTTTTCAGATTTCCTTGCATGCTCCAACTTGTCCACTCAAGCCACTGTTTCAGATGGACAAATTAAGGACTCTTTCCATAATCCTCCAACTCTCTACCATAACTTCCCTTCCCTATCAACTCCCATGTGTGTATAAGATCTAATTCTCATATGAATCCATTATTCAAATAATATTTATAGTGATTCTCCTTCTTTGAGTGAACCTTAACACAAATGTGCAAAAAATTATAAATTAGGCAGTATATATTTTCCAAGTCCAATCACTTTTTCTTTTTCTCTGTCGTATAAATTGTTACTTTTGATGCATAGTATTAGTGATATTACTCAGTTTATTTTTACTTTTTTATTACTAATTTTTCTTCTACTTACTTAAACCTAAACTTGAGGCTTGTTGCCCAGGGAAAGGGGATATTCAAATTAAAACAAAGAGTCAAATTGTTATAGTCTTTATGTTCTAGTCTGACTTTTATAAATCTACAGTGGAGATACTAGTTTTGAAAATCATTATTTTCAAATAAGAGATCATTACTGCAGATAAGGCAGCAATATGCAGGGTGGCTTATATGAATTACAGTTTTCAATTCTTTCAGTAACCTTTGAGATTGTCAGGAAGCTAAAAACACAAATTAATTTTACAGTTTACTTAGGGTGGAAGGCAGATTCTAATATAATTCCCAGTGACCCACAGCCTGATATAATACCCTCCATTTTAGTGCAAATAAACCTTTGAATGTGAGGGAATATCAGTCTTGTGATTATGTTATGCTATATGGTAAAAGGAAATTTTACAGATGGAATTAAGGTCCTTAATCAGTTTTGATAATCAAGTTTATATTATCTGGTGGCCCTGACCTAATCAAGTGAGTTCTTAATAGGAAGTCTAGAGGTCAAATAGGTTTTCTTCTTGAAATGCATCCTCCATGAGTTCTATAGGTGCAAGAAAATTAATTCTTCTAAAAACAACAGAAGCTTGGAAGTGGAACCCTAGTCTTAGATGGGACTTCAGCTCTGGCTGACATCTTAAAATTCAGCTTTGTGAGACCATGAGCAGAGGGTCTATGCCATGCCTAGACTTCCAGTGTGTGGAAACTGTGAGATTAAAAAATGGATGTTGTCTTAAACTTATAAGTTTGTGGTAAATCATCACACAGCAGTAAAAACTAATGTAATCAGTGCCATAAAGCTTCATGTCATGTCTAGAATTTGCATCCAGTCTACCCTAATTTCAAAGTAGAGTTCCCATAAAACACTTATGACACCTTCCAAATCTCTATCGGAGGGAAGGAGGGAGAGAGGGAGGGAGGGAGAGAGAGGGAGGGAGAGAGAGAGAGAGAGAGAGAGAGAGAGAACTAGAACATAGAGAAAGGAGAAAGAACACAGGAAGGAAGGAAGGAAGACAGTACCAAGCCTGCAAACTGTTTTGAGAAGACAGTTTATTCATTTTAAAAAAGCACTAATCATGAAAGATTCCATTCATCAGAACCTGTACTCATAAGTTATTCTTCACATGACTGGTAAATACTCTAAGAAGACCAACATAAATTGTGTTCTTGGAGAAAAATATTTAACTTATATTTTAAGGAAAAACAGATAAAATTATGCCATGTCTAACCAGGGAACCAGTTTACCTTTACCATACCGTGGATTTCAGTTTTGATAAAGTTATGTGTTGGGACATAGCACCACAGCAAATATTGGTAGCCTTGGTCTGTAGCCAGAGTTATTAATGTGTACATGTACTATTAACGTAATATGTTCTATATATTAGAAAGCACAATTTCATACATTGTTATTATAAGTATAATATGAGTGGATTGAGAAAGCATAATGAGTGTTCAATAGATGAAAGACTGCTTCAAGGAAAGGAATATTTCCATATGTCTGTGTAACTGTTTATTAATAGCATAAATTTCTTTCTCCTTCTATTGTCCTTGGCTTCCTAATCTTGACTCATCTGAATATAGACAATACATAATAAGATACTACAAATGTGATAGGAAAGAAGGAAGGAAAGAAGGGGATAAAGAATTTCATGTGAAAAGTTTACTCTGTGACTACTTTTTTATCTCTAATACTTTATCTGAAAAAATGGAAATTAGTTGGAAGATACACTATTTTAGAGCCCCCTCCCCAAAATAGGCAATAATGATGTTTGAAATATATTTATGTGTCCTAAACTATGTAGCTAATTAAAGTACTGAGGATTGTCTACAAAGGTTTAAAAAATGTGACTTTATATGAAAATATTTTATTTTTTTATTTTTTAAAATGTTTATTGGAGTATAGTTGCTTTACAGTGTTGTCTTAGTTTCCACTGTACGGCAAAGTGAATCAGTTATACATATACCCACTCCTTTTTAGGTTTCCTTCCCATTTAGGTCACCACAGAACATTGAGTAGAGCTCCCTGTGCTATGCAGTAGGTTCTCATTAGTTATCTGTTGTATACATAATAGTGTATATATGTCAATCCCAATCTTCCAATCCATCCCATCCCGCCTTCTCCCCTTGGTATCCATAAGTTTGTTCTATAAATCTGTGTCTCTATTTTTCTGCTTTGCAAATAAGTTTATCTGTACCATTTTTCCAGATTCCACGTGTAAGTGATATTATACGATATTTGTTTTTTTTCTTTCTGACTTACTTCACTCTGTATGACAGCCTCTATGTCTATCCATGTCTCTGCAAATGGCACTATTTTGTTGCTTTTTATGGCTAATATTCCATTGTATGTATATGTATGTATGTATATATATATATATATATATATACACACACACACACACATACACCACATCTTCTTTATCCATTCCTCTGTTGATGGACATTTAGGTTGCTCCCATGCCCTGGCTATTGTAAATAGTGCTGCAAAGAATATTGAGGTGCATGTATCTTTTTGAATTATGGTTTTCTCTGGGTATATGCCCAGGAGTGGGATTGCTGGGACATATGGTAATTCTATTTTTAGTTTATTAAGTAACCTCCATACTGTTCTCCATAGTAGCTGTACCAATTTACATTCCCACCAACAGTATAGGAGGGTTCCCTGTTCTCTACATCCTCTGCAGCATTTATTGTTCGTAGAATTTTTTGATGGGGGCCATTCTGACCGGTGTGAGGTGTTACCTCATTGTAGTTTTGATTTGCATTTCTCTAATAATTAATGATGTTGAGCATCTTTTCATGTGTTTGTTGGCCATCTGTATGTCTTCTTTGGAGAAATGTCTATTTAGGTCTTCCACCCATTTTTTCATTGGGTTGCTTTTTTTTTTTAATATTGAGCTGCATGAGCTGTTTGTATATTTTGGAGATTAATCCCTTGTCAGTTGCTTCGTTTGCAAATATTTTCTCCCATTCTGAGGGTTGTCTTTTTGTTTTGTTCATGGTTTCCTTTGCTGTGCAAAAGCTTTTAAGTTTCATTAGGTCCCATTTGTTTACTTTTGTTTTTATTTTTATTACTCTAGGAGGTGGGTCAAAAAAGACCTTGCTGAGATTTATGTCAAAGTGTTCTGCCTATGTTTTCCTTCAAGAATTTTATAGTGTCCGGTCTTACATTTAGGTCTCTAATCCATTTTGAGTTTATTTTTGTGTATGGAGTTAAGGAGTGTTCTAATTTCATTCTTTTACATGTAACTGTCCAGTTTTCATAGCACCACTTATTGAAGAGACTGTCTTTTCCCCATTGAATATCCTTGACTCCTTTGTCATAGATTAGTTGACCATAGGTGTGTGGGTTTATCTCTGGGCTTTCTATCCTGTTCCATTGATCTATATTTCTGTTTTTGTGCCAGTACCATACTGTCTTGATTACTGTAGCTTTGTAGTATAGTCTGAAGTCAGGGAGCCTGATTCCTCCAGCTCCATTTTTCGTTCTCAAGATTGCTTTGGCTATTCGGGGTCTTTTGTGTTTCCATACAAATTGTAAACTTTTTTGTTCTAGTTCTGTGAAAAATGCCACTGGTTATTTGATAGGGATTTCATTGAATCTGTAGATTGCTTTGGGTAGTATAGTCACTTTCACAATATTGATTCTTCCAGTCCAAGAACATAGTATATCTCTCCATCTGTTTGTGTCATCTTTGATTACTTTCATCAGTATCCTATAGTTTTCTGAGTACAGGTCTTTTGTCTCCTTAGGTAGGTTTATTCCTATGTATTTTATTCTTTTTGTTGCGATGGTAAATGGGATTGTTTCCTTAATTTCTCTTCCTGATCTTTCATTGTTAGTGTATAGGAATGCAAGCGATTTCTGTGTATTAATTTTGTATCCTACAGCTTTACCAAATTCATTGATTAGCTCTAGTAGTTTTCTGGTGGCATCTTTAGGATTTTCTATGTATAGTATCATGTCATCTGCAAACAGTGACAGTTTTACTTCTTTTCCAGTTTGTATTCCTTTTATTTCTTTTTCTTCTCTGATTGTCATGGCTGGGACTTGCAAAACTATGTTGAATAATAGGGGTGAGAGTGGACGTCCTTGTCTTGTTCCTGATCTTAGAAGAAATGCTTTCAGTTTTTCACCATTGAGAATAATGTTTCCTGTGGGTTTGTCATATATGGCCTTTATTATGTTGAGTTAGGTTCCCTCTATGCCCACTTTCTGGAGAGTTTTAGTCATAAATGGGTATTGAATTTTGTCAAAAGCTTTTTCTGCATCTATTGAGATGGTCATGTGGTTTTTGTTCTTGTTTGTTAGTATGGTGTATCACATTGATTGATTTGCATATACTGAAGAATGCTTGCATCCCTGGGATAAATCCCACCTGATCATGGTGTATGATCCTTTTAATGTGTTGTGGATTCTGTTTGCTAGTATTTTGTTGAGGATTTTTGCATCTATGTTCATCAGTGATATTGACCTGTAATTTTCTTTTTTTGTAGTATCTTTGTCTGTTTTTGGTATCAGGGTGATGGTGGCCTCATAGGATGAGCTTGAGAATGTTCCTTCGTCTGCCATTTTTTGGAAGAGTTTGAGAAGGATAGGTGTTAGGTCTTCTCTAAATGCTTGGTAGAATTCACCTGTGAAGCCGTCTGGTCCTGGACTTTTGTTTGTTGAAAGATTTTTAAAAACAGTTTTAATTTCATTACTTGTGATTGGTCTGTTCATACTTTCTATTTCTTCCTGGTTCAGTCTCAGAAGGTTGTACCTTTCTAAGAATTTGTCCATTTCTTCCAGGTTGTCCATTTTATTGGCATTCAGTTGCTTGTAGCTGTCTCTTAAGATCCTTTTTATTTCTGATGTGTCCTTTGTAACTTCTCCTTTTTCGTTTCTAATTTTATTGATTTTAGTCCTCTCCCCTTTTTTCTTGACGAGTCTGGCTAAAGGTTTATCAATTTGGTTTATTTTCTCAAAGAACCAGCTTTTAGTTTTATTGATCTTTGCTATTGTTTTCTTCAGTTCTATACCATTAATATCTGCTCTGATCTTTATGATTTCTTTCCTTCTATTGACTTTGTGTTTTCTTTGTTCTTCTTTCTCTAGTTCCTTTAATTGTAAGGTTGTTTATTTGAGATGTTTCTTGTTTCAGAGGTTTTGGGTTGCCTTGTTTTCATTGTCATTATATATGATAATATTTTAAAGGGGTATTAAAATATGCTTAACCTTGGATATCAAAGTCCATGTGTCTACAGTTTCAAATAAGCAAAAGTTTTGTGAAGTGGGGCAAGACACATAGTATATAGATCCATATGAAGTCAAAATTTATTTGCAAAGAAATACGAATTTCTCAAATATGCTTGATGTTGGAGTACTGTGAGATTTTAGAACTAAATTAATCATTGTGGTTTAATAGTATTATATTGCAAGTGAGCATTAAAAATTAGCAAGACACAGTGAGAATGCAAGATTCAGCATATTTTCCTCAAAACTTGACCCTCCTCCCCAAACTCCATTAGCTCCACCAACACTCCCCTCTCTTACCTGGGAGAGTACAGACCCTGAGACTCACCTTCCCCTCACTGTAGTAACAATATATGAGCAAGAGAGGAAGCCAGGGACATTTACCTTTGTAGGAAAAATCATATGCAGGTGACAACTATGATTTGACGAATTCTTTAGGGAGAGGGTAAAATTCCAGCAAGAGAAGAGATTTATCTGAAAGCTTGTAGACATTCACAAAAAAATTAGAAAAGTAATGAATATGGGAGGTTGTTGTATGACATCCTCTGAAGGCCTAAGTGATTTGAATGATGATGAGATAGAGACTTGGGCTCAAACATGAGAAAAAAGGGCACTAATCTAGGAAATAATTGATAGGGTCATCATTTTAGGGGAGCTGTTGCATGGTGGAGTCATTGTGAGAACTGAATTTAGAAATCAGAAGACCACTAGACACTGTGGAGTCTGAATGGAGTATCATTAAAACAGGAAAGTATGGGTTAGGACAACAGGCTACCATGAGGGTGTGGAGTTAAGGGTTTTGCACAAATTTTTAGCCCTCTGGGATGTGCATATTTAGGTAGCAAACAGAGGAAAACAAATATTATCCAAATCTATGCACAAAAGAAAGCTACAGAGTATATATTGAAGAAGGAAATAGAGCTAGTATTAGCGTGGGAGTATTTGTCTGAGTCTGTTTGGCTGACACTGAATTTAGAGCTCTGCCTTTTTTTTTATTGAAGTATGGTTCATTTACAATGTTGTGTTAATTTCTGCTGTACAGCAAAGTGATTTAGTTATACATATACATATGTTCTTTTTTATATTCTTTTCCATTATGGTTTATCACAGGTTATTGAATATAGTTCCCTGTGCTATACAGTAGGAACTTGTTTATCCATTCTGTATATACTAGTTTGCATCTGCTAATCCCAAACTCCCACTCCATCCCCCTCCCCCTCCCCTTGGCAACTGCAAGTCTGTTCTCTATGTCTCTGAGTCTGTTTCTGTTTCATAGATAAGTTCATTTATGTCACATTTTAGATTCTACATATAGGTGATATCATATGGTATTTGTCTTTCTCTTTCTGACTTACCTCACTTAGTTTGAAAACATCTAGGTCCATCCTTGTTGCTGTGAATGACATTATTTCATTCTTTTTATGGCTAAGTAGTATTCCATTGTATATATGTACCACATCTTTATCCATTCATCTGTTGACGGACATTTAGGTTGCTTCCATGTCTTGGCTATTGTGAATAGTGCTGCTGTGAACATAGGGTTTCATGTATCTTTTTGAATTAGAGTTTTGTCTGGATATATGCCCAGGAGTGGAATTGCTGAATCATATGGAAAGTCTATTTTTAGTTTTTTGAGGAACCTCCATATTGTTTTCCATAGTGGCTGCTACAATTTACATTCCCACCAACAGTGTAGGAGAGTTTCCTTTTCTCCACACCCTCTCCAGCATTTGTTATTTGTAGACTTTTTAATGATGGCCATTCTGACTGGTGTGAGGTGATATCTGATTGTAGTTTTGATTTGCATTTCTCTAATAATTAATGATGTTGAACATCTTTTCATGTGCCTATTTGCCATCTGTATGTCTTTAAGCCATTTTGAGATTATTTTTGTGTATGGTGTGAGGGTGTGTTCTAACTTCATTGATTTACATGCACTGTCCAACTTCCAATGCCACTTGCTGAAGAAACTTTTTTTCCCCATTGCAGTATTACCTCCTTTGTTGAAAATTAATTATCCCTTGGTGTGTGAGTTTATTTCTGGGCTCTCTATTCTGTTCTATTGATTCATATGTCTGTTTTTGTGCCAGTGACATGCTCTTTTGTTTACTGTAGCTTAGTAGTATTGTCTGAATTCTGGGAGGGTTATTCTTCTTGTCTTTTTTGAGTGTTGTCTCCTAAAAGCCCAGGACAAAGTAAAAAGTATATAATTAAAGGAAGGAGTAGTTGGTTTGTGACATAGAGATGTTTAGCTCACAATTAATGAATCCCAGACTAGGACAGTATTCCTTAAAGTGTTGTTATTTTAAAATACAGGTGTTTAACAAAAATTCTAAGAATGTGTCTTACGTTTCCCATAAATATTCAGCTAATATTTCGACAATGAAGGATTGAAACCATGGAGTTAGGGATGTTAGTTTTTTTTTGGTTTTTTTTTTTTTTTTGCGGTACGCGGGCCTCTCACTGTTGTGGCCTCTCCCGTTGTGGAGCACAGGCTCCGGACGCGCAGGCTCAGCGGCCATGGCTCACGGGCCCAACCGCTCCACGGCATGTGGGATCTTCCCGCACCGGGGCACGAACCCATGTCCCCTGCATCGGCAGGCGGACTCCCAACCACTGTGCCACCAGGGAAGCCCGATGTTAGTTTTTTTTAACAAGAGAATAGGGAGATATTCTTTTGAGCAAGGGAATTATGTGTGATTAGAGCTGTGTTTTCAGAAGAATAACCCATTGGCAATGTTTTGGAAAGTTTGGAAAAGAAGCTGTATTTCAGCAAGAATCATGCTGGCCTAAAACAAAGTGGTTAATATGGGAACTGATGAAACTGCAGAAGCATAAGTTACATTTCATAACTTGTTTCTATGTGACTTGATGTTTGATAAAAAGACAAAATCGAGATTACATTATACAGACATCACAGTTATGATGGAAAATAAAGTATGTGTATATTTAAAACAATGTATTCATATTAGAAAATAAAATATTTACTGAACATGTTTTCAATTTAGTCAAATAAGTAATAATAAAACTGTTTTTCACAAAGTATTATAATTACTGTGTTTTAAGCAATTTACACGTACTATCTCATTTATTCCTAATGACAACCTTATAAAGTAGGCATTATTATTATCCTCAATTTACAGATGAGGAAATCAGACACAAATAGAACAATGTTGCTGCTTTGATAGGCAGTAGATTAAACATATGTTTAACAACACCAAAAAGCTCAATGTTACATGAAATCATTGGAACAGGCAATTAAGAATAATTGAATCCCCCAATATGGAATTAGAATTAATACAAACATATAAAAGCATATACAGTGATTATATATATGTTTATATTATATACCTTTGCATTAATTCAAACATAAGCATGCATGTTTGTATGTGTGTGTGTTCATGTGTGTGTAGAGAGACCTTCAATTTTAAATATATGGTTTAGTAAGTCCTCATATTAATATCAAGTGCCATCTCACTGGGTAATCACTGAGACCATTATGCAGCTGAAACAACAAAGGAAAATAGCACAGATCTAAAGCTACCCATATCCCTTACTTTTCTAATGCATCATAATCTTGTATCATCCATTGATCTTCAGACACATACTTTTGCATTGAAAATGGCTATTTTTTATGCTCGAGTGTCTATATTGTTTATGAAGAGATCTCAGTCTCTCTGTGTATAGTAGCTCAGTCAAGGTCTCTGTTGGCTCTTATATTGATTTGTCTAGTCTGGTCCCTGTTAGCTACTGTGCAGGTTCAATAAAGCATAAACTTAGTGGAATCTACTCTTCTTCAAAAATGCCTGTCACGCACCTGGAGCACCTGCTCTGCAGCTCAGCAGCTCTGGGAGAGGTAACAGAGGCTAACTCTTAGTAGGAGGATCACGTCTAAATAGAATTATCTCCATAAAATGATCTTATTTTGTGCAGAAGTTATTGATACTATTATTTTGTCTGTTATAATAAGGCTCCCATCCTTCTCACTGCAACAGCCTAGGATCTTATACAGTATTTCTTATTTCTAATCTTTCATGTGGAATAAAATTTTAAGTGATAACACTAATATGTTAATTTTGTTGTTTGTAATTTGCTTTAAGCCACTTCAGTATAAGTGAGGTGAGATACCTGTGTCTGTTACTTCTCATGTCCACCTTGGGACAGTATATTTTGGAAGCTTTCTAATCAGCAATGTAGTCTCCAGTGGTGCTGTTCTACAAATGTTTTAATATGGTTCTATGATCGTCACTAAACTGTTTGCTAATTATAAGTGATGATAAACTTTTTTGCATTGATGAAATAAATGGTATTAAGATACGGGAATTAGTTAGAAACATTGTATACTCTGATGATATTAAGAATATAAAAATCTAGTGAGCGTAATAGCCAATTCTCCCAAGTGGAGCTCTTAACCTAGGATTCCAATTTGGTCCTGTGTCCCACCCACCACCTGTGCAGAGCTGTGCAATCCAATTTGATAGAAGCTAACCACATTCAGTCACTTAAATATAAATGAAATAAAATTAACATTTTAGGGCTTCCCTGGTGGCACAGTGGTTGAGAGTCCGCCTGCTGGTGCAGTGGACACGGGTTCGTTCCCCAGTCCGGGAGGATCCCACATGCTGCGGAGCGGCTGGGCCTGTGAGCCATGGTCGCTGGGCCTGTGGGTCCGGAGCCTGTGCTCTGCAACGGGAGAGGTCACAACAGTGAGAGCCCCGAGTACTGCAAAAAAAAAAAAAAAAAAAAAAATTAACATTTTAGTATCTGTCGCTTAGTTTATATGGTTTTAGAGGCTGTCTGCTGCATCTACCCAAAACAACCCACAGTGTTGAAGTTCAAATTGGTTTCTATCAGTTTATAACAGACAAGAATAATAGACTGCATCTCTAGAATCCTTATTGTAAGCTAAAAAGTGCTGAGCACTTTGTTTGAATTAACATTTGATCTTTACAACAAATTTGAGGTAATTGATATTTTATCTCCATTCTTCTGATGGGGACAGTGAGACACAGAAATATGCATATATATATGCACATACAACTGTAATTAGTACACAAATAGAACTTTATATTATAATTTCATATAAACATTACAAAAGCTTTCCCTCATGGTTCTCTTTATTTTTTATAGTAACTGTAATTTAATACATATGCAATGTCAGTTGTATTGAGGTATGATTTTAATACTATTGTTCAATTTTTCATAGTCCTTTTTTTTTTTTTTTTTTTTTTTATTTTTTTTTTTTTTTCTTTTTGCTGTATGCGGGCCTCTCACCGTTGTGGCCTCTCCCGTTGCGGAGCACAGGCTCCGGATGCGCAGGCCCAGCGGCCATGGCTCACGGGCCCAGCCGCTCCGCGGCATATGGGATCCTCCCAGACCGGGGCACGAACCCGTATCCCCTGCATCGGCAGGCGGACTCTCAACCACTGCGCCACCAGGGAGGCCCCATAGTCCTTTTTAAAATAATGAATGATTCACTAATGAGCCTTTCTGTGCCTTAAACTTTCTGCTCCTGTTGAGCTATACTTGTTGAATAAATTCCCCAGGACAGATTATGAAATAATTAGAACTATTGCCACATATTACCTTGTTTTTTCAAAAAGTTTATACTACTTTACAATGCAAAAAGTAGCATAGTTATGCTCCAATTTTACTGCATCTTGCTAGCAATGGGTACAATAATTATAATGTCTACAACTTGTTAGTGTAAAAATAATGCCCCATATGCATTTTTACACAGCTTTTTGATCTGACATGTACTGTTATAAACATTGTCATTCTTAAAGGTGAACATTTTGACTGTCTGTATTTAGTATCTGCCTTTCTTATGTTAACTAAACATTTTGCGTTCATTTAAATTTCAAAATTTAACACCAAGTGTGGGAGATTAAAGGTAGACATTTTCTCTGTATTTGGTAATTACAAACTATTTGTAAGAGTTTTTAAAAATAGGTTCACTTGGTATTTCCATGTGCAGCATTGCTGCACCTATTTGAATAAATAACACCTCATGACAGAATGCCAGATATTTGAAAGATCTGTGGGAATGTTGGAGTACAAAATTCCTAGAGCATGTTGAGTGCTTCCATGATTCCAGAAGCTCTTCTGATAGAGCTGCCTTATTAACTGTGCTTAAAATGTTTAAAAGGCAGTAAAATTGAAAGGGTAAAATTTAAAAACTACCATTAGCCGTTTGTCTAATGCCTTACTTTTAGCACACGTTACAAGAGTGAAACTGGATCACAAATTCTTTGCCAACATTCAGTCAACTTTGTTGAACTTTTGTAGTACAGAAGATACTCATCCAACACATAAAATCTAGGACAATGCAACCTTTAATAGTCTTTCTACATCTTAGAATTTATGATTCTGTCATTTCACTTTTTATTACTTAGACGGTCTTATAATGCTGAAAGTGGGGATGGAGTAAGGAGTTGTACAACCTTCAATTTAAAAGAGGTTGAATGCTATATTCTCTCTGTAAGATCAAAATGGTTAGGATCTGGAAAGCACAGTATGTAGTCCCAAAAATTTTAACCTGTTATATAAAAACTCCTTCAATCTTTTCCTGTTGTATTCTACTGCTCTGACTCTATAGTAACTAGTACTCAGGAGAATAAACACTCTTCATAAACAAGTCTCATTTTATTTTAATTATCTTAATAGTTTATTTGAATGTCATGTGAGGATTCCTCACTCAAAACCCTGGCTATATAATTAAGGATCTTAATGATCCAGTAAAGCCAATACCATCTGGTTCTGTCCTTTAGGCCAGGGGTCCCCAACCCCCTGAGCCAAAGACCAGTATGGGTCCTCGGCCTCTTAGGAACCGGGCCACACAGCAGGAGATGAGCGACTCCCCATTGCTCACATTACCCCTGAACCGTCCCATCCTCCCCCGTCCCTGCCCCATCCATGGAAAAATTGTCTTCCATGAAACTGGTTCCTGGTGCCAAAAAGGTTGGGGACTGCTGCTTTAGGCTGAAATTAGGGGGGATGTGAAGCCCAGGCATTGGCTCATGCCAGAATTGGTAAGTAAGGCTTATGCCTGATAGTAAGGGCTATGCCTGAAAGAAAGAGATAAATAACTAGACATCAGGCTTCTTAGAACAGTGATGGTGTCTTACACCTTTTTATAGCCCAGGCTAATTAGCTCAGGCCTGGGACATGGCTGGTTACCATATTTAGAGCTTTAACTAGAGGATCATGAAGCAGAATTAATAAGTTCTATGTCCCATTGACATGCGAAATGTAGAAGCAGAGAAGAAGTAAATTATGTGAGAGAACAGTTGAGGAACCTGTGATCCCCAAAGTACGTATGGGGGAAGAGGTAGAGAGAAACAGAAAAATAATTTGAATTAAAGAAGAAAAAATTATTCTGAAACAGACTGGATGACTATATGTTGAATTACTAATAGTTATCTTAATGGTATAATTGCATGTTTCTTTTATTTCTCTTTCCTGTTTTTGTTTCATATATAAAATATGTGTAACATTTCTGTAGGGAAACATTATATTACCATATGCTCTATGATCTAAACCCTCGTTTTCTCTCTCTCTTCATCACTACTCCTTTACCTAACCACTTCTAGCCAAGCCTGCTAAACTGACATTCAGTCACTTCCGCAAATACACTAAGGACTCTTCCATATCAAGGTATTTGCCTTATTCTTACTCTTCTTTTTGTCTGGATTACTGTTTCCCTAGTTCTCCATGTGACTGGATCTTCTATGTCTTTAAGATCAGGATATGCACAGAAACCACATCTTGCTGAGAAACCACATCTAAAGAATCCCACTATGTCCCCTCCCAACTCCAGGCATTACCTACTAAGTCACTGATGTATTTTCTTCATGGAACCTGTCAATGCTGAATATTAATTTACTTGTTTATTATCCTCTACTCAGAACCAGAAGGAAACTCCTTGAAGCAGGGACCTTGTCTAACATGTACATTAATATGTCCCACACCTAGAACAATATCTGGTACCCAGTAAATGTTCAACTAGTCATTGCTGAATAAAAAATGAACAGATATATGTGTTTATTGTCATTTTAATATTCTCAAGTAGAGAATTCCAGATATATCAAGATACAAACTTGGCAATTGAGGAAAATGGATCTGGTGTTTCTTTAACTAGAATCCTCTAACTTGGCTATCTAAATTAACCAAATTGACTTAATAGTTATTTAGGTAACTATATTTCAGATAAATTTTATTCTTCCTTGGCAGAGTTGTGGTGAGGGTGTATAGGGGAGGAACAGTATTGTCCTTACCCAGGCTGGAGTGAAATCCATCTAGGGAATTGGCACTTTTGATTGCTGTGCATAGGCTTGGAAGGTAGAATCTGGAAATATCTTCTAAAAAAAAGTAACAATGAAAATAATAGTTTCCTGTGCCATTAGTGAGCAAACTACTATATGCTAGGCATCTTGAGTAGCTTATCCTTGTCTTGTAGCAAACATTATCCCAATCTTACATCAAATCTCAGTGGGAGACATCAGTGATTACCTCCTAGAGAGGACAGATTGCTGTAGGGCTAAGCCGTGCAACCTTTCTGTTAAGGTTGACATGGAACTAGGAATATTTGATGAATTAAAAGCCAGGATCCTTCATCTACCTTGTTTTTTGAAGGTTATAATAGGATATGCTATGATAGCAAAATTATTCCTTTTTCCTTCATTTGTCTCAAATATATCTGAGGCCATTTACCCTCATATAAATCATTTAGAAGCAACGGAAATTCCTTTTGCTCCGTTTGATAAAACCTTTTTTTCCTCTAAGCAAACATCAGCAGAAAATAGTGTGCTCTCTCTCCCTTGTGATGCAATCTGAATCCACTTAGTCCGCTAAAGATAAGCATCCCTCTAAAGCACAGGCCACACGGGGGGAAAAAGATTGATCAACATTGTGGAAGAAAACCTATTATCTCTTCTAAAACTTCACCTTCCCTGTTTAACACCCACACTGAGTCTTCATTTATTTAATATAATTCTTAACATGGAATGGAGCTCACCACTAAAATTAAGTAATTGGATCAACAAGGACCTGGTATATATAGATAGTCAAATTCTTTCCAGTGATCTACAAATCTAAAATGGCAAACCCCTTACTACTTTGTCCACGTTTTCTACTGAGTAACCCCTCTTTAAATCTGTCCTGGACATACTGCCTTCCTTGCTGCCTTTTGAATATACCAGGTATGCTTTGTTTTAAGCCTTTACTCTGTTGTTCCCCTCTGCCAGGAATGCTTTTGCCCAGACATCCATCCCACTCACTCGCCACTGTTCTTCAAGCCTGAGCTCAAATTTAAACTTTTCAATGACGCCCTTCTCTGACTACCCATTTAAAGTTGCGACTGAACCCTGCCCCTTAACTTACTCTACTTTTATTTTTCCATAGCATTTTTTGAGTTCTAATATATACTGTAGCTTACCATTTTTATTGTTTATTGTGTATAAAAAATAAACCCCCTTGCTAGAATGTAAGCTCCATTAGTACCTGGATTCTTATGTACTTTGTTCACTGATGTATCTAAACTCTGAAAACACTGCAAGGTTCACAGTAGGCTCTCAATTAATATTTGTTGAATGATGGAAGTACTGGATAGCTTTCCTTTCCACCAAACAGCAAGTACTAACCAGATAATAAGCTAATTGTTGCATCCTGAAAGTCCTTCAGACAAGGATAAGAGGTATACAAAGAAAAATCCACAGCAGTGGTATCTAAGATCAAGAGAGCATTCTTTCACTGAAAAATGGAAGTAACTTCTGGATTGAAAAAGAGACCATAATCCCATCGCTGAAATGGTTCCTTCTTGCAATGGCACAAAGTGGAAATGAAAACTGTAAGAGCAATTTAATCTGAACCTCTTTTGTGTTTCTTCTCCTACAGGTTGGTTGTTTTAAGGAAACTAAAATGAGAGCACAAAACATGAATTTCTTATGTATCAATATCATGGGAAAATACAGTGTTGGTGTCTCAACACTGACTCTCCACAGTGTACACACACACATGCATACACACACAATCTCCACCTCCAGGATTTCATTGGAAATTACTTAATGAACTAATTAGCAAACTGGTAATCTTAGAGTAGTTACATTTATGCATTTGACCTATTAAAAGAATATTAATTCAGGAGGTGTGTAAACATAAAATCCCTTTCTACAAGCTACACATTATTAATAAGGGTAAGAAAGTCTGAGATAATGGAAAGATTAATATTCTGACTGCCTTGTTCTGAGATAAGGGAAAGGTTGGTAATCTAACTATCTTGATGCTTACAATCGTTGTCTCAACCCAATGTGAATTCCATATTTGCTTTTCCTCCTCTGCTTCTAAGATTTGTAAGCTAAATTTTATTCTCACATTCCTTCATATGGCATGATCTCCTTCACACATTCTGAAACCTATGGCTAGCTCAGTGGTCATCAGTCTATTTTGCTGAGGAAGGGAAATACAACACTTGTGGTCCCTTTTTCTGTTTTGTTCGTGTCTGTGTGTACGTGTAAGTGCCTGTTTTTCTCTCCCTCCCTTTCTCCCTTCCTTCCTTCTTCCTTTTTTCTTTCTTTACTTCTCCCTTTCTGTCTCTCTTCCTTTCTCTTCTCTCTTTGCCTTCCTACCTTCCTTTCCTTCTCTCTTTCTTTTTCTCTATTTCACGTGCTCTCTCTCCCTCTCTTCCTCCCTCCCTCCTCCCTTCCTTCCTTCCTTTCATAGAGTAACTTTTAGTTTCACTGAGACTTCTCTTCACAGTGACAAGATTCCTGATCCTGTTTTCTGCCCAATCACTTAAACCCTCTATATAACAAATACATGTAATAATTCAATTCCTGCCTTTGATAATCTTTTAAAAAATAGTTACAGAAATAAGGTTCAAGTGTATGCATAATTAAATAAGCCAGAAAGATCCAGAGAGTGATGTACGTGATCTAGGCAGAATTTAAGCACTGTGATAATCATGATGATGACTATAGTACAAATAGAGTATTTAAAGTGAACTATACACTCTCCTATGTGCTTTACATGCAGTTAATTCTCTTAACCTTATGGAAAATATGTTGAGAGAATTCTTGTTCGTATGAGGAAACTGAGGTAAAAAATGTTAAAATAAACGTGCCAAAATTACACAGCTAATGACAGATGAACTCAAGGTTTCAGTCCAGGTCTGTCTGCCTCTAGAACCAAATCCATAAATCACATTACTTCTGATGAGAACTAAAATGATCAGAATAGCTCCTTGTCAGGATAGAAATTGAGTAGGCCTTGCAAGTCATTAAGATTTAGGTTAGTGGAGAGGACAAGAAGGAAAAATAGCAACTCTGGCTCAGTGACAGTAAATTTATCACTGTAACATAGCATGATCATGTAGCTTTCCCTTGTTTAGTAATTTTAGGGACCTGCACACGAAGTTATTTGAAAGTTTGGCTATAAATAAATATGTCTGCTTCAATATTTATTTCTGCTCATCATGGATTGGATGAAGACAATGAATTTGACAGATATTTGGTTTTCCAGGATGATTCAAATGCTGGAAAACCCACATGATTGTTTAAAAAAATGGAAGGGGCAGCTGATTCCTTTTTCTTGGTCTCATTGTATAAAAAGAAAAAAGAAAAATTAATTCACCCTGTCCAGCCAAATACATGTAATCTTATTTCAGTGCCTGAAGGATTCATCATTCTGTCAGGCCAGCTGCATTTCTATATGCTGTTCATAATCACAACCCATACAAACAATTTTTGGTGGAGAAACTAAAGAAGCAACCCAAGTTAATGAAAGATGTAGTCATGTGCAAAACAATAAGTTTAAAAAATGAGATATGAAGAGCTTATAGAAATTAGACATAATAAAGTTTTGAAAGACAAACCCCAGCATTCCAGGAAACACTGATTTGTTGGCATTAGTAACAGTGTGAAGGCAGTGACTCAGATGGAACACTCAGGAGGAAAATCAGCAACCATCAGCACTGATCCAGGTCCATTCATTAGCACAGATTATGCACTCCTTCTCTACCACAGAAAGTAAATCAATTTCAAGTTGGCTTTGCATTAACAAAGATGGGGATTTTGCTTAGATATGTTATCATAAATTGAGGCAAACCCTGCATGCTACTGTTTTTTAAGAGAAAAAGAAATTGTTTTCCTTGAAGAAGGTAGCTGGTACAAGCCATAGGACCATTAAGCCTGGTTCACTCTATGGTGAAAAAAGGGAGAAAGTTCATGCCTTGCATTATGGATAGTTTAGAACATACTGGAATCCCACATCCCATCCAAAAACACACATCTGAGTTCCTTGAGGGCAGTAAATGTCTTAGTGGCATTATAGTGGTAATCCTAATAGCCAAACACACTGGTATATACATTGTAGGTGATCCATAACATGAAATGAATTAAAGTACTTCCTTTTGAAGAATGTAGACCTCACCAAAAGGAGTGGGTGGTCTTTGACAGACTTAAAAAAAACAAAAACTCTTAGCTTTTGACACAGAGGAAGAAAACCCTGAGAGATATAACAGCCCTTACCCTTCTCAGCCAAGTAGTCATGCTTTACAGAGTTTCTATTAATGATTTTATATTATCAGTGAATATTGTGTTTTTGAGTGATGACATTGTCTCCTAGGCTTTTATGCTCCAGATCTTATCTGTGCAGTTTGTACCCCGTTGTCTTTAACAATAAAGGATTCATTTAGATTCACCAAAATGTCATGCAATTTGATTGGTTTTCTATTTTAAAATGGGAAGATGGAAGCACCTGGCTTTCATAGCAGCCTTCAGTAATTCTGACCTTGGTTTAATAATCCATTTAGAAGGTAGAAAACGATTCTGTAATGCAAAATACATAACCCAGCTACAATTATCACAGAACATTTTCCAAGTGCTTACACCTTTCCTTTTGAAAACTCAAGAAGACATTCTTCAGTTCTTTGTTTTTATATATTTTACTTTAGATTCGTCTGTGGTTATATTGTGTGTTGTCTCTCAAATACCTTGAGGATAAATAGAGATAATATCACTATAATAAAAACAAAACACAGGAGGTAAAGGTGGAAATGCATGTAGATAGCAGAAAAATATACTAGTAAGAAAATAAGTAAGTAAAACTATTTTAACTGAGTGACAGAGGCCAAAGCATTCCCAGCATATTAAAATGTCCTCTGGAAAAAGCAATTATAAATGAAGCTAATATAGAAAGACTATTTTGAGGAAAATGCTTGGAATGGCTACCCTGTGTTCCCATAAGTCTCCCTTGGATGGATACTCTCATGTAGAAATACATTTAGATTGCATTTCTATCTTGAATGTGTGAATTCTTATATTTTCAAAACTACAAAATGGAGCAGATGAGTTACTGCAAAAATACTGTAAGATAGAAAAGAAATGAAAATGTATGATACACTTCTCTTATACTCTCACAATTCCTGGCATAGTCTTGGGCATTTTATGATAAACTGGAAACTCTAACGTTGAGAAATTCCTCCATTACCTTGTATTGTCCAGGTCAATAGTCATCTTAAATATTTGCTGTGTAGTTATATGTGCCTTGGAACTTCAATACAAATAAATGCCACTCAGATATGTTTGGGTTGAATGATACTCTAGAAATAAATTAGTCCAGGGATGATAGGTAGATACTGAGACAGATTCTCTAATTGATTAATTGATCAGCCTGGAATACTGTATTGAAATGGACTGTTAGGCTTAGGAAAACAGAATTTTGGGAAAGTTTAATGATGTCTCCTAAGGACATAGAAGAGAATATTTGTAACCTTTGCCCCAGATATTTGTTGTCACATATTCCATTAAAAAATTAATATAAAATTCACATAACATACAATTCACCATTTTAACTTTGCACATTTTAAAGTGTACAATTAAGTGGCTTTTAGTATGTTTGCAGTGCTGTGTAATTATCATCAGTATCTAATTCCAGAACATTTTCATCATCGTTAAAGAAACCCCATGCCTCTCAACTCCTCCCTCATTCCCATCCTCTGGAAACCACTAATCTACTTTCTGTCTCAATGGATTTGCCTATTCTAGATGTTTCATATAACTGACATCACAATATGTTATCTTTTATGTATTGTTTCTTCCACTTAGCATAATATATTTTCAAGGTTCACCAATGTAGTAGCATATATCAGTATTTAATTTCTTCTTAATTGGACAGATATATCACATTTTTTTGCCCATTCATACATGATTCAGTTTTATATTAACCAAGTAATATCCTTTGAAAAAAGATCATCTTTTTTGTAATTGTAACTATAACTTTTTGTAATTACTTAATTAATGTACTTTGGTGGTATTTTAGTTGCTTTGATATTCGTATTTAACCCTTGATTTTTCATGGTAATGGAAAAGACCTTTCACGTAAATCACCTCAAATTTTTAAAAAATTAGATGAACATGTGAATTAACCTTAGAGTCACTACATATTTTTTATGCCCTATTTGAGCTATGTTCAAAATTTGACATTAATGGATAAAAAATAAAACTATGGTTAAGTCTTCTCAGAGTGGGCAAAGAGGAAGCGAATATCCAGTTAATATAAGATAGAAATCATCTGCTATTAGAAATATCTTGTATATCTTATTAATATTTAAGAACTCAGTGCCATGGCCTAATGGAAAGAATACAGATTTTGGAGTCAGGCAGACATGGGTTTGAATGCTAGTTCCACTGTTTCTTAATATGTATTACTTAGCATGTTATTTTAAGTTCCTCATCTGTAAAATGTGGATAATAGTAATCCTCCAAACAGGCATACAGCAAAGATTAAAGGAGTTAATATATGTAAAGTAACTAGTACATGGCACACAGGAGCTCAAGAAATATTAATTCCCTTCCTTTTGAAAACATTGCTTCTGCTTCATAATTAATAATCTAGTGTTATCTGAATGAACTGCACAATCATTCCCTCCCTGCTTTTAATGCATGCTATTTCATTTTATTAGGAAATCTTTCTTCCATTTCCATTGCTTTTCACTCATTTCTTTTTTAATCTTCAGAAAAAAAAACTGACAAAAACAAAAACTTTAATCACTTCTAGAGTTATTGGCATATTCCCTATTTGACTTCCCATACTCCTTGTGTTTTTTAATGTCAAGGAATTTATCAGAATTCACAGTGAAGGCTGATGCAGTTTTTAGCTACTTTGATATTCATATTTAGCTACTGAAAGCCCCACCAAACTATAATCTCTTTGCAGAAGGTAACATGTTAAGTTTGAAGCTATGAAGACTCTGATACTTTACCCTACTTGCAATTTTCAAGCTAACAATTAACCTGTCAGAGTGTATAGTGTATGCATGTGTGTGAGGTATATATGCATGCATATTATGTATGTATATACACACACACACATATATATATACATACACATATATATGTATATATATTCTTATATGTACTTATATACAAGAAACTTCTGTATCAAAGAACACACCATTTACTCACGGAGCATCTTGTGTTTCCTACCATTTCTCCACTCCCAATTTCCCCAGGGTGACTCATGGAGGGCCAGAGGTACCACAGGAGGAGAGGAACTTGTAAATTATAAAACTCAGTAGCTTACTTAGGGCACTGGCACATCTGCCTTTCCTCTCCTCCAGAGAAAGAGATATCTTTGCCTTGGAACATAAAGCTTCTCTGGGAAGAGAAAGCTTTTCTATCTGGGAAAGAAGCAAATGACTCCAGGGGGAATATGAATTTAAGTCCCTCCAGAGCAATATATTGTCTCTAACTTCCAAGGCATGTTTGTTATTCACTCATAAAGCCCAGACTGTGCAGAAATATGAAAATGTTCATGCAGCTTTGTCTCTCAGCATAACCATGTCTGTCTGAAATTTGCATTTCCATTTCCCAAATGCTTGCTAGAAGAATGAATTAATTTATGGTGTTTTCTTATTCCATGATTCTCTGCTTTTCAGCTATTCTAACTGATTTTAAGAATTCCTCTTGTAAACATTTTATTTCCCTACTAGAGTGTAAATCCCTTGTAAGCCTGAGCTGTACCTTATAGTTCTTTTGGAATTCATAGTGTTAATAGTCGTGCTAGCCACAAGGAAATTACACAGTAATACCTGGTGGCTGTCCACCTATTCCAATTAGTCAACATAAAGAGGGAAAAAAAAACTATGTTTTTGTTATTTTAATGTATATGATTTGATGACATGTTCTTAGAAAGTATATAAATCTTTTATCATCTGTGGTGTTAATCTACATGATGTGTCAAAGCATCTCCATGATATAGTGCAGATGTCTGTCTGAATAGGAGTTTGATTCCATTACTTAAAATTAGTGACTTTTCAAAAATGTTTTAAAACAGTAGCTCCCACTGAGTTAACACTTACTCTGTGCCTGGCCCTGTATCAGGCACCTTGCATACACTTTCTCACTTTTCACCTTTGTCTCCTTGGAGACAGGCATTGAGTACGGTTTAAAGTCATTGTTCTGGGCTTCCCTGGTGGCGCAGTGGTTGAGAGTCCGCCTGCTGATGCAGGGGACACGGGTTCGTGCCCCGGTCCAGGAGGATCCCACATGCCGCGGAGCGGCTGGGCCCGTGAGCCATGGCCGCTGAGCCTGCGCATCCAGAGCCTGTGCTCCACCACGGGAGAGGCCACAACAGTGAGAGGCCCGCGTACTGCAAAAAAAAAAAAAAAAAAAAAAAAAAAAGAATAAAGTCGTTGTTCTATTATTTTTTTTGGAATTTACCCAAAGTGATTAGTTAGGCAGCCTGACTAGAGGACAGTATAGGTACTCCAATCTTCTCTTACTCATGAACTTATTCGTTTAAAGGAGATACAGTCACTTATGCTACTGAGTGTATTTACGGCTTTGAAACGATGCCACACAAATCTGTAATTGCTCTCTGTGAAGGATGGTAGGGCAGTTTGCCATTATCAACTACCGTGACATATAATTTTTCCCAGACACAGTATAAACTCTTTCCCATTCCAGAACAGGATGCATGATGCTAAAATTCTGGAAACCACTATGTCTAGACATTGTGTTCTAATCCAGTGTACAATGAGAATATAAACAGGAATATAAACAGCTTGGCATGTGAGCCCTTGATTGCTTTTGCTTCTTTTCCCCTTCAAGATATGATTGATGTTTGCATGTGTGATTATTTGCCACTCCTCTGTGCCTGTTCTCTTCAAAGTTTGAGTTTCTAGGCAGTACTGAATAGTCCATGCCAAAATTTTGTGACTGTTTTTGCTATTCTCTTTTATTTTCACTGACATCAAGGTTTTTTCACTGACTTATTTCTGTCTTGGGAAATGCTAGGTTACTTTCAAAATAGACCATAGTAGGAATGCTTTGGGACATAAAATAACTACTCTGTTAAATGAAAAAGTTATTATGTTTGATGATTATGATAGATCAAGATGGCAGAAAAATTATTTGACATCTCTAAGAGATAGGGCTTAATTCTCCTCTCCTTACATCTCTACCCACCTTAGTAATTTGTTTAGCCAGTACAATGTGCTGGAAGTGACATTATGTGCATTTCAAGCTAGGTCAAAAGAAGCTTGCCCCCAAAGAAAGTTGCAGTGGTAATCATTTAATGTGCCATGAAATGTATTTCATAATTTCTTATAGGCAAAATACTTCAATTTTAAACCAATAGTAAACCAAACTTGAAATAATTGCTCTAAAGTTTAAAAAAAACTATACTAAAAAATACCCTTATATTTACTATGCTATCTACCTCAGTTGTCATATGGCCTTTCTCTGGTGTTCAGATCACTATGAAATATGGGAAAAAAATGAAAGATGATAAAAGAAATATATTCATTGGGGCTCTTTTTAGGAAAAAAAATTTGGGATATATACTCTGGGAAGAGTATTCGTCTCAAAAATAACAGATAATCTAAAAGTAGCCTCATTTTTAAAAAAGATATATGCTTTATTACATCGACTTCAGTAGTATCAATGCATGTGCTAGGATTTTTTTTTTTGATCATTGTTAAGATTATTTTGCTGGGAAATCGTGATCTTTTCATGAAAAAAAAAACCATATTGTGTGAGAAAGAAAAGACTAAGTAAGAAAAGCTAAAAATCTTGCACAGTTCAAATAGCACAATTCAAATTTGGTTCAAGATTTAACCTAATTTATCTAATTTAAGAAGCTTCCTTTTCACTACATCTTGAAGCTTCAATAATTATCAACTAATTTGTTAACTGCTACAATTTCTGTTTTCACTGATTACAAACTGAAACCAATTTAATAATGTTAACTTTGAAAGTCATCATAATTAATGCTATTTATTGATGAACTACAGATATTTATGGTAGCTACAACACAAGGTTGGAAAATAAATTCTGTGGGTGATCAAATCTGCCGTTGTTTTAACCCTGAATCCTGTTACTAATCTATGTATCTTAAAATTGTGTAATGATGAAATAAATTTATTATTCACTGTTAAAAATAAGTGTTTCCTAAGAAAAATTATAGCACAAAGACAAAGGGAGATTAGAAGGACAAGTAGGTTCTATTGCTTTCACTTTCAATTTTAAGAGAAGATTTAAATTTTATGTAGCATAAATTAGACCAAAGATAATTGATGTTTATATTCAAAGCAGTAAGATTTCTGATAAAAAAATATGAATTAATAAAATTTCTGGAGCTATACATCCTATGGTTTAATTAAAGATTGGGGGTCGAGGAGATGGGACTGAGAAAATTGAAAATTAAAAAAAAACTAATATAAAACAGTATATTAAAAGTATCATACTCTATGAGCAAGTGGGATTTATTCCTGGGTTACAAGGATGTTGTAATATATGCAAATCAATAAATATGGTACACCACATTAATAGAATGAAAGATGAAATCATATGATCCTCTCAATACATAAAGAAAAATAATTTGACAAATTCAACATCCTTTCATGATAAAAACTCTCAACAAATTGAATATAGAAGGAGCATACTTAAACATAATAAAGGCCAGATATGACCAGCTTATAGCTGACATACTCAAAAGTAAAAAGTTGAAAGCTTTTGCTCTAAGATCAGAAACAAGAAAAGTGTGACCACTGTCACCACCCCTTTTCAACTCTGTACTAGAAATCCAGTCCGAGCTGGAGCATAGTATGGGAGATCCCAGCATTAATCAGAACACCAGAGAACACACATTCTTCCCTCCAAATAAAAATCCCTCCAAAAAAAAATCCCAACCACCAGTATTATCCTTAATAAAATTTAAGATATCACATGAACAATAAACTGCAGACTACTATCGTTTATGAATCCCTAACACAAAAGTCCTTAACTAAATTTTAGCAAATCAAATCTGCCAAGACCCAGCAGTATATAAATAGAACAATATTCATGACCAAGTGAGGTTATCCCAGGGAATAACAACAACAACAAAATGTGTTAATGTTCAAATATCAAAGAAACTCACTTTTTAAAAATGATATATATTGTTATATAATATTATTACAATAGATACTATAATTATTATTATAATAGATATATAACTTTAATAAGGTGAGTTACTTTGAGGTTCATTTATATACACACACACACACACATATATATATATAGAATCTATATATACAAGTATATAATTTCAATATTTGTATACAAAGTCTCTGACAAAATTTACTATCCTTTAATGATAAAAACTCTCAGTAATGAAGGAATGAAAGAGAACGTCTTCAACCTGATAAAAATCATCTGTGGAAAATCTGTATCTAACATCACACTGAATACTCAAAAACTGTTTTTGCCTAAGATTGGGAATATATCAATGATGTTTTCCCTCATCAGTTTCATTCAACATTGTATTAGAGGTCCCAGTCAGTTCAATAAATCTAGAAAAATAAATAAAAGGCATACAGATTGAAATGAAGGAAGTATAACTATTTATTTATAGATAGCATTACTGTCATGAAGGATACTTTGCAATATATACTAGAACCAATGGGTTGCAGAATTCAAGGTCAATATACAAAAACCAATTATATACCTATATAATTTCATTGGATAATCATACATGGAGATCAAAATACCCTTCACAACATAAAACATATGAAGTCCTTTTGGGTCAGTTATTAAAAAAAAAGATGTCCAAGATCTTCACACTGAAAATACAAGCTTTTGCTTGGTTAATTATGGAGTGCCTGAATGAATGCAGATTTATGCCATGCTCAAGCAATAGAAATATTTAATATTATTAAAATATCAATATTAGGGAGAGACTATGTACATTCATACAGTGGAATATTATTCAGTGATTAAAAGAAATGACCTATCAAGCCATGGTAAAACATGGAGGAACCTTACTTATATGTTGCTAAGTTAAAGGAGCCAATATGAAAATGTTCAATTAAAAATTTAAAAGGTTCTACAAAAAACAACCCAATCAAAAAATAAGCAGAAGACCTGTATAGACATTTCTCCAAAGAAGACATACAGAAGGCCAATAGGCACATTAAAAAATGTTCATATCAATACTTATTAGAGAAATGCAAATCAAAACTACACTGAGGGGCTTCCCTGGTGGCGCAGTGGTTGAGAGTCCGCCTGCCGATACAGGGGACACGGGTTCGTGCCCCGATCCCGGAAGATCCCACATGCCGCGGAGCGGCTGGGCCCGCGAGCCATGGCCGCGGAGCCTGTGTGTCCGGAGCCTGTGCTCCGCAACGGGAGAGGCCACAGCAGTGAGAGGCCCGCGTACAGCAAAAAAAAAAAAAAAAAAAAAAAAAACTACACTGAGTTATCATTTCACACCTGTCAGAGTGGCCATCATTAAAAAGTCTACAAATAATAAATGCTGGAGAGGATGTGGAGAAAAGGAAACCCTCCTACACTGTTGGTGGGATTATAAATTCGTGCAGTCACTATGGAAAACAGTGTGGAGCTTCCTTTAAAAACTAAACAGTAGAGTACCATATGAGCCAGCAATCCCCCTCCTGGGCATGTATCCAGAGAAAACTAATTTGAAAAGATACATGCACCCCAGTGTTCATAGCAGCACTACTTACAATAGCTAAGACATGGAAGCAACCTAAATGTCCATTGACAGATGAATGGATAAAGAAGATGTGGTACATATATCCAATGGAATATTACTCAGCCATTAAAAAGAATGAGATAATGTCATTTGCAGCAACATGGATGGACCTAGAGGTTATCATACTAAGTGAAGTAAGACAGGGAAAGACAAATACCATATGATATCACTTATATGTGGAATCTAATATAGGATACATATGTCCTTATTTACAAAATAGAAACAGACTCACAGAGGTAGAAAACAAACTTATGATTATACCTAAGGGGAAAGGGGGGGACGAGATAAATTAGGAGTTTGGGATAAGCAGAAAAAAAGAAATTAAGAAGGTTCTATATGGTTCCAAATATATGACATTCTGGAAAAGGCAAAAACAACAGCAGTTTTTGGTATCTTCTAACAAATTCCCTTTTTTGATTAAGCCAAAAATAAATAAATTTGGCATATAAATAGAATAAGCATTTATATGTCATTTAACTTAGTTTTATTTATTTTTGTTATTTTTCAGGTGAAAGTAGATAAGTACACTAGAGAGAGACTTGACTTGGGGACTGAATAGAAAGAACAAAGATGCGGACTTTAATTAAATATAAAAATAAATGTTCTTTTACTCAGAAGAATCCAGTGAGGGAAATTCATATCAAAGTAGTAGGTATCTAAACAAACATGAGCTTGGTGACATCATCATGTGAAAGCTGTAGAAAAGAATACAACCTAGTATACGTAATTATTTTTGATTTGCAGTGAATTTGAATCATGTGCACAGCAAGATAGACTGAGAATTAGTCCAATGGACCACACAGTATCCATACCTAATGAATTATTGCTTACTCTGTATAATACTCTTGTTTTACTTTATCTAGGTTTCATTTTTCCATCTGTTAGAATTCACCACCTTTCAAAAATATTGATAGGTTTTACTGGTATTTGGAATTTTAACTCACAAGGTTTTCTGACATTCTTTCCATTTCTTCCCAATACCAAGAATTGACTCTATATAAAACATAATTCCAGAAAATTTAGAGTATTAACTTTGGTGAAAATTAGACATATACCATTAATCAGATAACAGAAAGAAGATCAAGTGGTAAAAAAAAGAATTAGCAGTGTTTGTAGAGTAATATAAGTAAAAATATGTGAATCCTGTTTTCACACTTTTACCTGGTAATCATGGATGCACCATCTCACCATTGGGAGCCTCAACTTTCTCATATTGTAAAAGGAGGATAGCAAAACTAGTCTGGAGAACAGATGAAAGATAAGGAAAGCTCTTTACACACTCTTCAATGTACACTATTCTTAAACATTCCTAAGTAGACCAACAGCAATATTAATAAACCTGTGGCTAGCATGAGATTGTCACAGAACTGTTGTTCTTCAGAGTGAAATACACTCAAATAGTATCTTGAATACTTGAATAATGGTTTACTTTAAAACCATGAATGGTAGTTGGACGACAGGTGCTTCTGTAAGTATTTGTGGTGTTTGCTTACTGAAACCTGTTTTCATCCAGCATATTGCACTAGTTATTTAAATCTTTGCCAGCACAGTACACAATTTTATATTATTCAGACCTTGGCCCAAGTTTGCTGCCTGGAAGTGCTTTGGCCTAATAGAGTAATAATGGCTCAAAAGTATGACCAAATCCCCTTCCCACTGCAACTCTTACTCTCCTGCTCCCAATATTTTAGGAAATTCTGATGATGTTTTTATTTCTCTTCACTACCTCTGGCTCTGATTCTTTGTTTCTACTGTAATTCTTATTCTCTGCTCTGCTACTTCCCACCTCTGTCATTTCTAAAGGATGACAATTCAGACAACATGAAGGTGACTGAACTGAAGCATAAAGTCTTTTCACCATCAATTTTCCTCTAACCCCAAAGTTGTAACATTATGAGTTTAGTACTGGCTAGTTTTCCATGATAGTTTTCCATAGTTCATGTCATTTACTCTTGTAAATATCAGTGAGTTATGTTTTTATGATGCATACTAAATTCTCCATTTTAGAGAGGGGGAAACTGAGGATCAGAATGGTTATGAAATATGATCATGTTAGGAAATAAGCAAAGGTGTCTTATGGAATAGATTCCAACCTCTGATCTCCTTAATCTAGACCAGAAATGCTGTTCTTCCCCTATTTAATTTCGTTATTTGACTTCTTCTTCAGTAAGTATGCTCATCCATTATCTGGTAAAATGTTTTGTCCTTCCTTGTTATTTCTAATTTATTCTCTCACTTTCTTTAATTTTCTTTTTGCAGATCTACAGGTAGTAGTATTTCCTCTATTTTTTTTCTTTTCTTTTTTTTTTTTTTTTTGCGGTACGTGGGCCTCTCACTGTTGTGGCCTCTCACGTTGCGGAGCACAGGCTACGGATGCACAAGCTCAGTGGCCATGGCTCACCGGCCCAGCCGCTCCGCGGCATGTGGGATCCTCCCAGACCAGGGCACGAACCCGTGTCCCCTGCATCGGCAGGCGGACTCTCAACCACTGCGTCACCAGGGAAGCCCAGTATTTCCTCTGTTTTTAATCATTTTTTCAGGCTGTATTGTTATTCTGAATGACATAAACACCAACCAAAATATAAATATTTCAAGTGTCAGCACACTGAAAAAGTTTGATATCAGTAATTTCAGTTTCCTCTGTTTCCCACCAATTACAGTGTATAGGCAAAATCAACACATTTTGCAAGTTAGTACCAGGCTTTCCTTTGCTTTAACTTTCCTATAGTTGAAGACACTTGTAATTCTGAAACATAGTACTTCTTAATAATGATGCAAGTGAAAATTGCAAATCTCACTTTAATTCAGTAAATTGTGGTAACAATTTAGGATATTTCCACCCATTGTTGACCCACTTGAAAACGATGACAATTTATCCACAGTAGAAGCTAGTGCTGTGCTAAGAGGGAGCAATTATTAGGATTTTGTATCAACCACACAGGCAGAATTTCCAAATTGTCAGCAAAATCATGTGCAAATTATCAACAGGATAAAATTAGCAGACATGATAGAGATAAGCATAATAACTTCTACACAGCATAAAAATCTCATTGAATAAAAAATGCAAGTTTATATTTTGGACTTTTGGAAAACAAGCACAAGGGTATATTTTTTCTTTTACTATAATATGTTTCAACCATTTTATTATTGGCCTAAGATGATCACTGTATGTATTTACATGTTCAGTTATTTATAAGAAAATTAGGTTCAGTTTTGAGTATGTAAATCAGTACATTTCTCCCAAGGTTCAGACTATCTTCAAATCATTCTTTGCCTTTTGCAGGTTAGCTGCCTTTGAGCTTAGTGGCTTCAGTATAGAATGTTTTATTTCTGTTTCAACTTTTCTTTTAATTGGAACCTCAGCTCGTGTCCTTATAAATCCTACAGTTTTAGTTATTTCACAGAGAAATAATGTGGGATTGGCTGTACAACAGTGTGAGCTGATCTTAAAGTTTGAAGGGTGTGCTTTGGAATTTTGCTTTCAATCTACAAAAGGCAAAAACCACGTCAAACTTGACAGAACTCAACATTCGTAATTCTCCTGTTGTCCCTACTTCACCCAGTACCATCATTTCTCATCCTCTCAGTCCATCCTTCCTATTAGAGTAGACTGTGAGATTTGATATTACTCATATGTTATTAAAGCTAAGGAATGTGTCCATTCACTTAACAGATGTTGAACGAGCATTGTCTATATGCCAGAAAAATGCAGACGAACATGTTATTCCTTGTGAGAATTCCAGCGTATTATTCTCCTGGGATCTTGTTAAAATGCAGATCCAGATTCAGTAGGGTTGGCATATGGTCTGGTATTCTACATTAGTAAGAAGCCCCCAAGGAGTAATGTGCTGCTGGTCTGATCAGGAACCATACTGTGAGTCACAAGATTCCAGGAAAGTGAGAAAGAGAAGGAGTAAAAAAAAAAAAAAAATAAGTGAAATAAATATTTTTCCAGAGAGTTTTAAGTGTACAAATAAAAACGAATAAGGAAATGACTATAGAATTTCAGGAGTAGGGTTTCTAATTTTAAATAGGGTAGTCAAGGAAGTCTCCACTGAGAAGGTGATATTTGAGTAAAATCCTAAAAAATTTAGGTAGTAAGAAGCAGATATTTGGTGGGGAGAGCCTTCCAGGCAGAATAAATGAAAAACGCTTTGTGTAGCAACATGAGTAATGTGTTGAGGCCGGCAAGGTAGAATGTGGCCCACGTAGAATGAGTACCAGAAGGAGCTTAGGAGAAGAAGTCAGAAAGTTAACGAGGAGCCAGATAATAGCGTTTTGTAGGCCTTTTAGTAATGACTTTGACTTTTATTCTGAGTGGTATAGTGGGCTTTGAGAATCATTCTTATTACCCTTTTGAGAAATAAACACACACACACACGTTAAATGCAGAAGCAGTGATGTCATTTAGGAGGCTAGGGCAGTAAGCAAGATGAAGATGGTGGTGGTTTGTACGAAATGTTAGCTGTAAATGTGATGAGGGATAGATATATTTTGATGGTAAAAATGTCACTGATGGACTGATGTAGTAACTTAGAGGGGGGAAAAGAGTTAAAAATGACTTCCCTGGTAGTACAGTGGTTAAGACTCCAAGCTTCCATTGCAGGGGGCCCAGGTTCGATCCCTGGTCAGGGAACTAGATCCCACATGCAGCAACTAAGTTCGCATATCGCAACTAAGGAGCCCGCCTGTCACAACTAAGACCCAGCGCAACCAAACAAATAATAATTTAAAAAATGATTCAAAGTGCTTTGGCCTGGGCAACTGAAAGGAAGGGGATGCCATTATGTGAACAGGGAAGATCAAATGCATTGTAGAATTAGGGAGGAGATGAAGAGTTCAGTTTTGGAAATGTTAAGATCAAGATGGCTATTAGACATTTAAGTTGATTTGAATAAGCAACTGGATATAAGAGTCTGGAGTTCAGGCTGGAGATATATGTCTTCATCAGTCTATATATGGAATTTGAAGGCAAGAGCCTGGATAAGATCACTATTAAAGTTAGTGTAGATGAAAGGAATTGCTTTGTTAAGACATCAGAAATATGAGAAGGACCAGTAAAAGGGAATGAGAGGAAATGATACTGGTAGGACAAAAGAACAAAGAGAACATGGTGGTTTGGAAGCCAGAAAGTTAGTGTTTCAAGAAGGATAAAAGGATTAACTGAGTCATTAACTAATGATGAGATTATGATCAGATATAGCAAAGTGAACCACACTGAGGATCTTGAGAACTGTCATTTTGATAGAGCAGCTGTCTTGATTGAAATGGGTCAAACATAAAATGGGCAAAGACACAATATAGACAGCTCTTTGAGGAAAGTGGGGTTTTTATTTGTCATAAAGAAAGAGATAGAGGGTGAGAGGAGGGTTTATTCAAGGATGTGAGAAACCACATCTAGTATGTGTGCTAAGCAAATAACAAATAGAAGAGAATTGATGATACAGGCAAAGGAAAGTGTAATTACCAAAGCAATACCCTTTCATAGGCAAGAGGGCATGGGATCCACTGCACAAGTGATGTGACTGGCTCTGCTAGGAACACAAAATGTTTACCTACAACAGAAGACTAGGCAGAAAACGTAGGTAAAGGTGCAAGTCTGTGGGTAGATGTGGTGAAGCAAGGTGACAAGCAGAGAATGAGGATGGAGAGGTGGTATTTAGGGGTGTGGGGAGAGAGGAGTACATAAGAAATAATGCCTAGCAGACCAATGGAGTTCAAGAATTAGGAAAATATAGGGTAGTCATGTAAAGAAATTGTGGGCCCACTTGATGTTGGAGATCAAGAATGTAAACTGAAACCAGAAGATATGTTTGTGTGTTTCCCCCAGCTATGTTATGCTGATTAGGGATGCCCTAAGTCTACCTTGGCTTTACTTTGATGTCTCAAAATAAGTCATATGCTCAGGGAATAATGGCAAATATGTAACAGTACCTCATTCTGTTATTACATAGGCTTGCTCCATAAATCCCAGGGCAGAACTCTGTAGCAGTACAGATGTGAGCATGCCTAAAATTCTCAGTGCACTCTTTTTTTTTTTTTTTTTTTTTTTTTGCAGTACGCGGGCCTCTCACTGTTGTGGCCTCTCCCGTTGCGGAGCACAGGCTCCAGATGCGCAGGCTCAACGGCCATGGCTCACAGGCCCAGCCGCTCCACAGCATGTGGGATCTTCCCGGACCGGGGCACGAACCCATGTCCCCTGCATCGGCAGGCAGGCTCTCAACCACTGCGCCACCAGGGAAGCCCTCAGTGCACTCTTTATAGTCCTAAACCTATATCCAAACAGTAATAACTTATTTACCTCCAACTGATCCCTTGCTAAAAGCTCCTGAAGCAATTAGTGCTTTCACATGGGTGTTTGATAAAAAGAAAGAATGAGTAGCCATAGGCAGCCAAGCATGTTCAGGAGGCAAGACCTAGTTCAATTTATAATTTCAGTCCTAAGAGGAAGAGGATTGTTGGAAAGAGAGCAAAGTGGCAGGGCTTTTTCTCATACTGGTAAATACCAAGAGACATCTTACTCATCCTAGTTAATGAAAGGAAGAGATGGAAAAGAGAGAGAGAAATAACAAAGAGTCATGTTGCCTTTTATGTGGAGAGAAGGTTTTTGTTTTCATCCTTGTATTTTATTCCTTATACTCCTACCACATCAGCTACATGTAGGAGGAAACTAAAGTTAATTACAGTGTGTTCAGTTTTTCATTACATTTTTAACACACATAGTGTTTAATGAATATGGCAGATAGGTGTCCTATAAGCTGAGCAATTGGTTATTTTTTCCATCCAGAGTCTCTCACTTGTTTTTCTATTTAAAACTGTACCTTTAACCAGACCATGACATGCACATAAAGAGGTAGACACAGTGTTTACTGTGCTTGATATTCAAGGCCCCTTCAGGGACAGAAGTATGGATCTACTGATACGCTTCCCTTTATACCTTATCTGTAGTCCTGTCTCTTTAGATCATGACTTACCATCTTTTTCCAAATGACTTGTCCCTCAGATCTAACAACATATTTGGTTTCTGTGGTTATGACTCTGGGCCTTTATTCTTTAACCCACTTTTGTATTCATCCTTCCTTTACTTCCGGCTCACCTATTTCAGTTATAACACTGAGGACCCAGGCTCAGTATCAGTACATCAGGCCATTATCCCTTCTAGGTCTTCCCATATACATCATACAAAGAGAAATTAGACATCTATAAAAATATGCTGAAAATTTAAGCATATTATTCAACACTTCAACTTGCTTTAACTCCCATATCCAGTAGGTTGCCAGGTTCTATCACTTCACCCTCTACAATAGCTCTTGTAGCAATTCCCTCCTATTTAAAGACCCAGTGTCAAAGTGGTGGCACTGAGTATTCACTGCTATGGACTGTGACATTAACCTCTTAAATAGCATCCTCACTTTTTTTTTTTTTTTTTTTTTGCGGTACGCGGGCCCCTCACTGCTGTGGCCCCTCCCGTTGCGGAGCACAGGCTCCGGACGCGCAGGCCCAGCGGCCATGGCCCATGGGCGCAGCCGCTCTGCGGCACACGGGACCCTCCCAGACCGGGGCACGAACCCGTGCACCCTGCGTCGGCAGGCGGACTCCCAACCACTGCACCACCAGGGAAGCCCCATCCTCACTTTTAACTTTATTCCCATTCAAGCCATTGCTCTGGAGAGCTGTCAGACCGCTCTTCCTAAAACAGTGATTTTTTTTTCAGGGGCTCTCAACTTACTGAATATATCGAATATGTTATGTTACAGAACATACAGAAAATATGTCTGAATTTGCATTCAGAATATTTCACCATCTTTTCCTATCCTGCCTTTCTGGTTATCTTCATTTTCAGAATAATGCCCCAAACTCTCTTAAGGAAGACAACAAAATCTAGACACTCAAAACTGTGGCATTTATAATGTCCAGGATAAAATAAAACATCACTGGGCATACAAAGCATCAGGAAAATGGTATTCTTAATGAAAGAAATAATGCAATTAGAGGAAAAAGAATCTGGTAGAGATATGAAAATATGTGCAAATATGTAAAGGAAAACATTAACATAATGAAGAGAGAGATAGTAGCACAAAAGGACAAGTAACATTTCTATAAGTTAAAATAGAATGTCTGAAGTAAAAAATTTGCTAAATGATACTTATACCAAATTAGACTCTAGGGAAAAAAATGAGTAAATTTGAAGACAATAGAAATGATATTTAAAGTGATTTTCAGAATAAGAAAAAAAATAGTGGGATAAATGAAGGACAGAAAAGATATTTGAATGAATAATGGCCAGAGAAAATCCGTCTTTTTTGAGTAATATTAAACATGGTCTAAATATCTCAGTGAATCCAAACCAGAATAAAGAGACAACCACAAAATAGAAATCTCACAACCAAAATTTTAGATCAATAATAGAAAAAAAAATTTTTTTTCTATTAAATGAAAATAAGAATGAAGAATAAAGAATAACTTATTAGAAAAAACATAATCTAAAACACATTGAAAATCCTAACAAAATGAGTGAAAACATAGTCTACTTTGAATTCTATATCACGTGAATATATTTTTTTAAATCGACAGCAAAATGGTTTATATTTCAACAACAAAAGCTAAGAGAATTTTTACAAGCACATCTATAATAGAAGCCATGTCAGCCAACCAACCAACCAACAAACAAAAAAACCCAATGGTGTTCAACAGAAAGAAAAGTCCATATATAAAATTGGATCTACAAAAAGATTGTAGAAATGCCATTAAAAAGTGACTCTGCAACTTTGTGATTTTTTTTTTAAGTCATGTTTCTCTAAGTGTTTAAAACCCAAATTTGCTAGGACTTTCTCACGCCAAGATCCTTTGACAGAAAATAGTCTGTCATCTGATCTTAGTGTTGGTAGTTAAGCAACTGTCTGGTGCAAATTCACCACTGACAAAGTCTCTTTAAACTCCAGGAGTCCAGGACAGCTGTGCCCCTTATGCCTAGATAGGTCCCTGTCTCACTCTGGGCTTCAATTTTTGCATCTGTACCAGAGCAGAGGAGCTTCAAAGGTCCTGTGCAATCTTAAGGAGAAGAAACATGCTCCCAATCTCCACACCACAGCAATAGAGAAGGCGGAGGAGCAAGCAGACACATTGATAGATTGCAATAAATTGTACACAAAATTGTATGTAAATTACTTCAGTAATGTTAAAATAATAATGGTAATATTATAAAAATAATTATCATTATCTACCCTCTTCTCAAAGAGCTGAGGGATGCAAATAGAAATGCATTTTAGGATAGAAATTGAAGCTGCTATTGTGGTGGTTGATTTTACTATTTCAGAACCAATTTTCAGTTGTCCCGTTGGCTCAAATGATCTAGCTGAACTATAAATCAGATGCTAATCTTTTCCCACTTAATATCCTTCAGTGTTCTGTTCCTACCTGGTACTCATTTCTTAGTATCATAGCCTTAGCCTTCTTCTGTATTCTAAACTGCCTCCATGTACTTTTACAATGCAAAGTTATGTGTTCTTCCTTAAATATACCATTGCTTTCGACTGCATTGTGAGACCTGCTTCTTCTTAAACATACTTTAGGTTCCTCATCTGTGTCTTGGTACCTACTCTTCATTCTACAAATTTGGCAACACCCTCTGAATTTGTTATTTCCTCTATGTATCAATCCCAAATTTCCCACAGCTCACTAGAAATAACTGTTTCCTAATACAGTGTAAAATTACTGGTTCCCCTCTTGTTTGAGTCCTTCCTTCACAGACCCTGGTCTTAATGTACTCATTTGTAATAAATAGCTTAGGCAACCCATTTAACAAAATGTTCTTTAAAAAAAAAAGCATAGTTATCTAGATTAGCAACTCTGAGCACCAGAATCTTGATATACATGTCAGCTTAACCTGCCTAGATACATACATCTAATAGTATCTAGAGATATTTATAACTCTTGATATTATGTTGGTTCCAAGTGAATTTGTAAAAATCATTGATTACAATTTTGGTGTGAGGTTATGTGCAAAACATTAGCAATGATAAAGTTGACAGTTACAAAGATGTTACTGTAAGAAGGGTGTAGTTGACCTTTATGACCTCATTGCCAGGTTCTAGTAAAGTCTCTTTGCTGGCCATGGAAAATGATTTCTGTTCAGAATACTCTGAAGTTCTCTTTGCATTGTACTTGTCCCTTTGATTTTCTTCTGTATCCCATGGGTTCTTACATAAAGTTGACTCTGGGCTAGAATGTTGTTTTTCCACTTGAGGACCCAAAAGGATACTAGTGAGACTGCACAGCTAAAAGTCGTCTTTTTTTTTTTTTTTTTAAAGAACTCAGTCTCAAATAAATGACTTGTAAGTAGGTATTGTGAGAAACCCAGCTCCCTTTTATTTATTTATTTTTCTCTTGTTCATTAAGAGTAGACTCAAGATCTCTCATCTGAACAACTTTTCTGGAAGATTTGCCTGTCTTATACATTCTCTCTACCATTATCATATACCACATCAAGGAGTAGGAGAGGTATCTTAAAGCCTGCTTCCTCTTTCTCTTCTGAAAAGACTCTATGGCTCCTTCTTCCCAACTTGCAAATCGATCACAGGCTCTTTTTAAAAGGGGAAACATTTATAAGTTGTCCTGCATCATACCAGCTGGGCCTTTTCATTAGTCAAAACCTGCATCCTTCACTGAAGCTGATATGCCTGGGGCTTGCTTGGTCCATATAAATCAGTCATAAATTGGAGGGAGAGCTTTCTGTACTCTCTTCAAGCATGTTTATTTTTCTTATTTAAAACTCCCACAGTATATCTGAGCTAGGAAGCTTCTCCCTAGAGGCATGACCAATGTATATCGAGTTTTCTCTGTTATTCTAATTTTCTAGGATTTTCCTCTTTATGGCAATGACAACTCATTAAATGGACCAAAAAAAGTGAAATTAATGTTTATACAGTTGTAAAACTTTTTATCGATTTGAATTCACACACAATTAGTATTTTAAAAAATTCTTTATCATACCATGCATTTCAATTTGGGATTCAAAAACCCTGGTCATTATAATTAGAGGATATATTTTTCAGTATGCTTATACATCAAAAAGAGGTTAATATTCTTGGGAACTTGCTTTCTGATGAAAGTACTGTTTTGGAACAGTACTGCAATTCATTCTTAAATTTCAAGACTGGTTTGGTTGCCAAGATATACAGGATTATTCCTTGAGCATGAAAGACACTGTAGTTGTGCTAATTGTAATTAAAGTCAAAGAATGACTGTTCTTCCTGTTTAGAATGTCAGAAAGAGGTGGCATTAAGTCACTGCTTAGACAGCGTTGACAAAAAAACAGTATAAGGACACTGACATATGATTTTAATTAGATGAGTCACACCAAATTTCCTGTAATTCAAGGGATAAAGTCTTTGCTTTCTTGGGAGACACATTCTATAAAGACTTGGTTAAATGACAGTATGAAACTCCACCTGGGCTGGAGCTTATGCTCATGTGTTAATTTGATAGGAATGCCATAACAAAGTACCACAGACTGGGTGATTTAAACAATAGAAATTTATTTTCTCAAGAGAGGCTAGAAGTCTGAGATCAAGGTGTCATCAGGATTGGTTTCCTGTGAGCACCACTCTCCTTAGCTTGTAGATGACCATATTTTCTCTGTCTTCACATGGTCTTTCCTCTGTGCATGTCTGTGTCCTAATCTCTTCTTATATAGATACCAGTCACATTGGATTAGGATCCACTCATCTGGTTTCATTTTGCCATAATTACCTGTTTAAAGGTCCTATCTTCAAATATAGTGGCATGCTGAGGTACTAGGGAATAGACTTCAAGATAGGATTTTTTTAAAGACACAATTTAGCCCCTAAAAGTCCTATCTGGGCCCCCTAACAGTCCTATCTTTTGCCTAGTAGTTGAGCTAAGGGACTTCTCTCAGTCATCCAGCACCTCTGTAGCACCTTTTTCATAACAATGACCTGTAGAGTTCAGAGCTTCATGAAACCTCAAATCCACCTGAATTGTATCTGAGTGAGGCTTCTGTCACATAGCATTTGATTTGTCAGAAAGGACAGTTTCTGGGCAAGGTGAACTTCATCATCAATGCTGCCACTTACTTTCTAATGAGGAGACATGAGTTGGCTATCTAGGGAGCTATAACAATATCATAATGATGAAATGCTCTTTTCTTAAAATTTAATTTAATTAATTTATTTATTATACAGCAGGTTTTTATTAGTTATCTATTTTATACATATTAGTGTATACATGTAATTCCCAATCTCCCAGTGCATCCCACCACCATCCCCCCCACCCCACTTTCCCCACTTGGTGTCCATACGTTTGTTCTCTACATCTTGTGTCTCTATTTCTGCCTTGCAAACGGGTTCATCTGTTCCATTTTTCTAGATTCCACATACATGTGTTAATATATGGTATTTGTTTTTCTCTTTCTGACTTACTTCATTCTGTATGACAGTCTCTAGGTCCATCCATGTCTCTAAAAATGACCCAATTTCATTCCTTTTTATGGCTGATAATATTTCATTGTATATATATATCACATCTTCTTTATCCATTCATCTCTCGATGGGCACTTAGGTTGCTTCCATGACCTAGCTATTATAAATACTGCTGCAGTGAACACTGGGGTGCATGTGTCTTTTTGAATTATGGTTTTCTCTGGGTATGTGCCCAGTAGTGGGATTGCTGGGTCATATGGGAACTCTATTTTTAGTTTTTTAAGGAACCTTCATATTGTTCCCCATAGTGGCTGTATCAATTTACATTCCCACCAACAGTGCAAGAGGGTTCCCTTTTCTTCACACCCTCTCAAGTATTTGTTGTTTGTAGATTTTCTTGTGATGCCTATTCTAACTGGTGCGAGGTGATAGCTCATTGTAGTTTTGATTTGCATTCCTCTAATGAGTAAAGATGTTGAGCATCCTTTCATGTGTTTGTTGGCAGTCTGTATATCTTCTGTGGAGAAATGTCTATTTAGGTCTTCTGCCCATTTTTGGATTGGGTTGGGTTTTTTTTTGTTGTTATTGAGCTGCATGAGCTGCTTATAAATTTTGGAGATTAATCCTTTGTCAGTTGCTTCATTTGCAAATACTTTCTCCCATTCTGAGGGTTGTCTTTTGGTCTTGTTTATGGTTTCCTTTGCTGTGCAAAAGCTTTTAAGTTTCATTAGGTCCCATGTGTTTATTTTTGTCTTTATTTCCATTACTCAAGGAGGTGGGTCAAAAAGGATCTTGCTGTGATTTATGTCATAGAGTGTTCTGCCTATGTTTTCCTCTAAGAGTTTGATAGTTTCTGGCCTTACATTTAGGTCTTTAATCCATTTTGAGCTTATTTTTGTGTATGGTGTTAGGGAATGATCTAATCTCATAATTTTACATGTCCCTGTCCAGTTTTCCCTGCCCCACTTATTGAAGAGGCTGTCCTTTCTCCACTGTACATTCCTGCCTCCTTTATCAAAGATAAGGTGACCATATGTGCGTGGGTTTATCTCTGGGCTTTCTATCCTGTTCCATTGATCTATCTTTCTGTTTTTGTGCCAGTACCACACTGTCTTAATTACTGTAGCTTTGTAGTATAGTCTGAAGTCGGGGAGCCTGATTCCTCCAGCTCCATTTTTCGTTCTCAAGATTGCTTTGGCTCTTCGGGGTCTTTTGTGTTTCCATACAAATTGTGAAATTTTTTGTTCTAGTTCTGTGAAAAATGCCAGTGGCAGTTTGATAGGGATTGCATTGAATCTGTAGATTGCTTTGGGTAGTAGAGTCATTTTCACAATGTTGATTCTTCTAATCCAAGAACATGGTACGTCTCTCCATCTATTTGTATCATCTTTAATTTCTTTCATCAGTGTATTATAATTTTCTGCATACAAGTCTTTTGTCTCCTTAGGTAGGTTTATTCCTAGATATTTTATTCTTTTTGTTGCAATGGTAAATGGGAGTGTTTCCTTGATTTCACTTTCAGATTTTTCATCATTAGTATATAGGAATGGCAGAGATTTCTGTGCATTAATTTTGTATCGTGCTACTTTACCAAATTCATTGATTAGCTCTAGTATTTTTCTGGTAACATCTTTAGGACTCTCTATGTATATTATCATGTTATCTGCAAACAGTGACAGCTTTACTTCTTCTTTTCTGATTTGGATTCCTTTTATTTCTTTTTCTTCTCTGATTGCTGTGGCTAAAACTTCCAAAACTATGTTGAATAAGAGTGGTGAGAGTGGGCAGCCTTGTCTTGTTCCTGATCTTAGTGGAAATGGTTTCAGTTTTTCACCATTGAGGACGATGCTGGCTGTGGGTTTGTCATATATGGCCTTTATTATGTTGAGGAAAGTTCCCTCTATGCCTACTTTCTGCAGGGTTTTTATCATAAATGGGTGTTGAATTTTGTCGAAAGCTTTCTCTGCATCTATTGAGATGATCATATGGTTTTTCTCCTTCAATTTGTTAATATGGTGTATCACGTTGATTGATTTGCGTATATTGAAGAATCCTTGCATTCCTGGAATAAACCCCACTTGATCATGGTGTATGATCCTTTTAATGTGCTGTTGGATTCTGTTTGCTAGTATTTTGTTGAGGATTTTTGCATCTATGTTCATCAGTGATATTGGCCTGTAGTTTTCTTTCTTTGTGACATCCTTGCCTGGTTTTGGTATCAAGGTGATGGTGGCCTTGTAGAATGAGTTTGGGAGTGTTCCTCCCTCTGCTATATTTTGGAAGAGGTTGAGAAGGATAGGTGTTATGTCTTCTCTAAATGCTTGATAGAATTTGCCTGTGAAGCCATCTGGTCCTGGGCTTTTGTTTGTTGGAAGAATTTTTATCACAGTTTCAATTTTAGTGCTTGTGATTGGTCTGTTCATATTTTCTATTTCTTCCTGATTCAGTCTTGGCAGGTTGTGCATTTCTAAGAATTTGTCCATTTCTTCCAGGTTGTCCATTTTATTGGCATAGAGTTACTTGTAATAATCTCTCATGATCTTTTGTATTTCTGCAGTGTCAGTTGTTACTTCTCCTTTTTCATTTCTAATTCTATTGATTTGAGTCTTCTCCCTTTTTTCTTGATGAGTCTGGCTAATGGTGTATCAATTTTGTTTATCTTCTCAAAGAACCAGCTTTTAGTTTTATTTATCTCTGCTATCGTTTCCTTCATTTCTTTTTCATTTATTTCTGATCTGATTTTTATGATTTCTTTCCTTCTGCTAACTTTGGGATGTTTTTGTTCTTCTTTCTCTAATTGCTTTAGGTGCAAGGTTAGGTTGTTTAATCGAGATGTTTCCTGTTTCTTAAGGTAGGATTGTATTGCTATAAACTTCCCTGTTAGAACTGCTTTTGCTGCATCCCATAGGTTTTGGGTCATCGTGTCTCCATTATCATTTGTTTCTAGGTATTTTTTTAATTTCCTTTTTCATTTCTTCAGTGATCACTTCGCTATTAAGTAGTGTATTGTTTAGCCTCCATGTGTTTGTATTTTTTACAGCTCTTTTCCTGTAATTTATATCTAGTCTCATAGCATTGTGGTCAGAAAAGATACTTGATACAATTTCAATTTTCTTAAATTTACCAAGGCTTGATTTGTGACCCAAGATATGATCTATCCTGGAGAATGTTCCATGAGCACTTGAGAAAAATGTGTATTCTGTTATTTTTGGATGGAATATCCTATAAATATCAATTAAGTCCATCTTGTTTTATGTATCATTTAAAGTTTGTGTTTCCTTATTTATTTTCATTTTGGATGATCTGTCCATTGGTGAAAGTGGGGTGTTAAAGTCCCCTACTATGATTGTGTTACTGTCGATTTCTCCTTTTATGGCTGTTAGTATTTGCCTTATGTATTGAGGTGCTCCTATGTTGGGTGCATAAATATTTACAATTGTTATATCTTCTTCTTGGATCGATCCCTTGATCATTATGTAGTGTTCTTCTTTGTCTCTTCTAATAGTCTTTATTTTAAAGTCTATTTTGTCTGATATGAGAATTGCTACTCCAGCTTTCTTTTGGTTTCCATTTGCATGGAATATCTTTTTCCATCCCCTTACTTTCAGTCTGTATGTGTCTCTTGTAGACAGCATATATATGGGTCTTGTTTTTGTATCCATTCAGCCAATCTGTGTCTTTTGGTGGGAGCATTTATTCCATTTACATTTAAGGTAATTATCAATATGTATGTTCCTATTCCCATTTTCTTAATTCTTTTGGGTTTGTTATTGTAGGTCTTTTCCTTCCTTGTGTTTCTTGCCTAGAGAAGTTCCTTTAGCATTTGTTGTAAAGCTGGTTTGGTGGTGCTGAACTCTCTCAGCTTTTGCTTGTCTGTAAACGTTTTAATTTCTCCATCAAATCTGAATGAGATCCTTGCTGGGTAGAGTAATCTTGGTTGCAGGTTTTTCTCCTTCATCACTTTAATTATGTCCTGCCACTCCCTTCTGCCTTGTAGAGTTTCTGCTGAGAGATCAGCTGTTATCCTGATGGGGATTCCCTTGTGTGTTATTTGTTTTTTTTCCCTTGCTGCTTTTAATATGTTTTCTTTGTGTTTAATTTTTGACAGTTTGATTAATATGTGTCTTGGTGTATTTCTCCTTGTATTTATTTTGTATGGGACTCTCTGTGCCTCCTGGACTTGATTAACTATTTCCTTTCCCATATTAGGGAAAATTTCAACTATAATCTCTTCAAATATTTTCTCAGTCCCTTTCTTTTTCTCTTCTTCTTCTGGAACCCCTATAATTCAAATGTTGGTGCGTTTAATGTTGTCCCAGAGGTCTCTGAGACTGTCCTCTGTTCTTTTCATTCTTTTTTCTTTATTCTGCTCTGCAGTAGTTATTTCCACTATTTTATCTTCCACCTCACTAATCCGTTCTTCTGCCTCAGTTATTCTGCTATTGATCCCATCTAGAGTATTTTTCATTTCATTTATTGTGTTTTTAATCGATGCTTGATTCATCTTTAGTTCTTCTAGGTCCTTGTTAACTGTTTCTTGCATTTTGTCTATTCTATTTCCAAGATTTTGGATCTTGGAAATAGAATCTTGGATCATCTTTACCGTCATTATTCTGAATTCTTTTTCAGGTAGACTGCCTATTACCTCTTCATTTGTTAGGTCTGGTAGGTTTTTATCTTGCTCCTTCTCCTGCTGTGTGTTTTTCTGTCTTCTCATTTTGCTTATGTTACTGTGTTTGGGGTCTCCTTTTTGCAGGCTGCAGGTTTGTAGTTCCCGTTGTTTTTGGTGTCTGTCCCTAGTGGCTAAGGTTGGTTTAGTGGGTTGTGTAGGCTTCCTGGTGGAGGGGACTAGTGCCTGTGTTCTGGTGGATGAGGCTGGATCTTGTCGTTCTGGTTGACAGGTCCACGTCTGGTGGTGTGTTTTGGGGTGTCTGCGGACTTTTTATGATTTTAGGCAGCTTCTCTGCTAATGGGTGGCATTGTGTTCCTGTCTTGCTAGTTGTTTGTCATAGGGTGTCCAGCACTGTAGCTTGCTGGTCGTTGAGTGAAGCTGGGTGCTGGTGTTGAGATGGAGATCTCTGGAAGATTTTCCCCATTTGATATTATGTGGAGCTGGGAGGTCTCTTGTGGACCAGTGTCCTGAATTTGGCTCTCCCACCTCAGAGGCACAGCACTGACTCCTGGCTCCTCGATTTGGGATGATTTGTTGTCTATTCATGTATTCCACAGATGCAGGGTACATCAAGTTGATTGTGGAGCTTTAATCCACTGCTTCTGAGGCTGCTGGGAGAGATTTCCCTTTCTCTTCTTTGTTCCCACAGCTCCCGGGTCTCAGCTTTGGATTTGGCCCCTCCCCTGTGTGTAGGTCGCCGGAGGGCATCTGTTCTTCATTCAGACAGGACAGGGTTAAAGGAGCAGCCGCTTCGGGGACTCTGGGTCACTCAGGCCGGGGGGGGGAGGGAGCGGCACAGAGTGCAGGGTGAGCCTGCAGCAGCAGAAGCCGGCGTGCCGTTGCACCAGCCCGAGGCATGCCATGCGTTCTCCCAGGGAAGCCGTCTCTGGATCCTGGCACCCCGGCAGTGACCGGCTGTACAGGCTTCTGGAAGGGTGGCGTGGACAGTGACCTGCGCTCGCACATGGGTCTCTTGGCAGCAGCAGCAGCAGCCCCAGCTTCCCACACCCGTCTCTGGGCTCCATGCTTTCAGCCGCCACAATGTTGATTCTTGTAATCCAAGAATATTGTATATCTCTCCATCTGTTTGTGTCATCTTAAATATCTTTCATCAGTGTCTTATAGTTTTCTGAGTATAGTTCTTTTACCTCCTTAAGTAGGTTTATTCCTAGGTATTTTATTCTTTTTTGTTGCGATGGTGAATGGGATCGTTTCCTTAATTTCTCTTTTGGATCTTTAATTGTTAGTGTATAGGAATGCCAGAGATTTCTGTACATTAATTTTGTATCCTGCAATTTTACCAAATTCATTGATTAGCTCTAGTAGTTTTCTGGTGGCATCTTGAAGATTTTCTATGTATAGTATCATGTCATCTGAAAACAGTGATAGTTTTACTTCTTCTTTTCCAATTTGTATTCCTTTTATTTCTTTTTCTTCTCTGATTGCTGTGGCTAGAACTTCCAGATGTATGTTGAATAATAGTTGTGAGAATGGATATCCTTGTGTTGTTCCTATCATAGAGGAAATGCTTTCTGTTTTTCACCATTGAGAATGATGTTTGCTGTGGGTTTGTCATATATGGCCTTTATTATGTTGAGGTAGGTTCCCACTATACCCACTTTCTGTAGAGTTTTTATCATAAATGGGTGTTGAATTTTGTCAGAAGGTTTTTCTGTATCTATTGACATGATCATATGGTTTTTTATTCTTCAGTTTGTTAATATGGTGTATCAGATTGATTGATTTGCATATTTTGAAGAATCCTTGCATCCCTGAGATAAATACCACTTGATCATGGTGTATGATTCTTTGCTCTGTTGTTGGATTCTGTTTGCTAGTATTCTGTTGAGGATTTTTCATCTATATTCATCAGTGATATTGGAATGTAACTTTCTTTTTTTCTAGTATCTCTGTCTGGTTTTGGTATCAGGATGATGCTGGCCTCATAGAATGAGTTTGGGAGTGTTCCTTCCTCTGCAGTTTTTGGAATAGTTTGAGAAGCATGGATGTTAGCTCTTCTCTAAATGTTTGATAGAATTCACATGTGAAGCCAGCTGGTCCTGGACTTTTGTTTGTTGGAAGGTTTCTAATCACCATTTCAATTTCATTACTTCTGATTAGTCTGTTCATATTTTCTATTTCTTCCTGGTTCACTCTTTGAAGGTTATACCTTTCTAAGAATTTGTCCATTCCTTCCAGGTTGTCCAATTCATTGGCATAGTGTTGCTTGTAGTAGTCTCTTAGGATGCTTTGTATTTCTGTGGTGTCTGTTGTAACTTCTTCTTTTTCATTTCTAATTTTATTGATTTGAGTCCTCTCCCTAATTTTCCTGATGATCTGGCTAAAGGTTTATCAATTTTGTTTATCTTCTCAAAGAACCAGCTTTTAGTTTTATTGATCTTTGCTATTGTTTTCTTTGTTTCTATTTCATTTATTTCTGCTCTGATCTTTATGATTTCTTTCCTTCTACTAATTTTGGGTTTTGTTAGTTCTTCTTTCTCTAGTTCCTTTAGTTGTAAGGTTAGATTGTTTATTTGAGATTTTTCTTGTTTCTTGAGGTAGGATTGTATTACTATAAAATTCCCTCTTAGAACTGCTTTTGCTGCATCCCATAGGTTTGGATCCTCATGTTTTCATTTTCATTTGTCTCTAGGTATTTTTTGATTTACTCTCTGATTTCGTCAGTGATCTCTGGTTATTTAGTAACATATTGTTTAGCCTCCATCTGTTTGTGTTTTTACATTTTTCCCCCATAATTGATTTCTAATCTCATAGTGTTGTGGTCAGAAAAGATGCTTGATATAGTTTCAGTTTTCTCAGATTTACCGAGGCTTGATTTGTGACCCAAGATGTGATCTATCCTGGAGAATGTTCCATGTGCACTTGAGAAGAAAGTGTAATCTGCTCTTTTCAGGTGGAATGTCCTATAAATATTGGTTAAATCTATCTTGTCTATTGTGTCATTTAAAGCTTGTGTTTCCTTATTAATTTTCTGACTGCATGATCTTTCAGTTGGTGTAAGTGACATCTTAAAATACCCCAATACTGTTGATTTCCTCTTTTGTAGCTGTTAGCAGTTGCCTTATGTGTTGAGGTGCTCCCTTTTTGGGTGCATATATATTTAGAATTGTTATATCTTCTTCTTGGATTGATCCCTTGATTATTATGTAGTGTCCTTACTTGTCTGTTGTCACATTCTTTATTTTAAAGTGTATGTTTTCTGATATGAGTATTGCTACTCCAGCTTTCTTTTGATTTCCATTTGCATGGAATATCTTTTTCTGTCCCCTCACTTTCAATGTGTATTTGTCCCTAGGTCTGAAGTGGGTCTCTTCTAGACAGCATATATATGGGTCTTGTTTTTGTATCCTTTCAGCAAGCTATGTCTTTTGGTTGGAGCGTTTAATCCATTCACATTTAAGATGATTATCAATATGTATGTTCCTATTACCATTTTCTTAATTGTTATGGGTTTGTTTTTGTAGGTCCTTTTTCTTCTCCTGTGTTTCCCACTTAGAGAAGTTCCTTTAGCATTTTTTGTAGAGCTGGTTTGGTGGTACTGAATTCTCTTAAGTTTTGTTTGTCTGTAAAGCTTTTGATTTCTCTGTTAAATGTGAATGAGATCCTTGCTGGGTAGAGTAATCTTGGTTGTAGTTTCTTCCCTTTCATCACTTTAAATATATTGTGCCACTCCCTTCTGGCTTGTAGAGTTTTTGCTGAGAAATCAGCTGTTAACCTTATGGGAGTTCCCTTGTATGTTATTTGTCATTTCTCCCTTGTTGCTTTTAATAATTTTTCTTTGTCTTTATTTTCTGTCATTTTGATTACTATGTGTCTCAGCGTGTTTCTCTTGGGTTTATCCTGCTTGGGACTCTCTGCACTTCCTGGACTTGGGTCACTATTTCCTTTCCCATGTTAGGGAACTTTTTGATTATAATCTCTTCAAATATTTTTTCTGGTCCTTTCTCTCTCTTTTCTCCATCTGGACCCCTATAACGTGAATGTTGGTACATGTATTGTTGTCCCAGAGTTCTCTTAGGCTGTCTTCATTTCTTTTCATTCTTTTTTTCTTTATTCTGTTCTGTGGCATTCAATTCCACCATTCTGTCTTGCAGGTCACTTATCCGTTCTTTGCCCTTTGTTATTCTGCTATGGATTCCTTCTAGTGTATTTTTCATTTCAGTTACTGTATTGTTCATCTCTGTTTGTTTGTTCTTTAATTCTTCTAAGTCTTTGTTAAACATTTCTTGCATCTTCTTGATCTTTGCCACTATTCTTTTTCCAAGGTCCTGGATCATCTTCACTATCATTATTCTGAATTTTTTTCTGGAAAGTTTCCTATCTCTACTTCCTTTAATTGTTCTTCTGGGGTTTTATCTTGTTCCTTCATCTGGTGCATAGCCCTTGCCTTTTCATTTTTTCTGTCTTTCTGTGAATGTGGTTTTCATTCCACAGGCTGCAGAATTGTACTTCTTCTTGCTTCTGCTGTCTATACTTTGACATGCTCTTTTGATTCTAGCAGACATTTGTCTGACACCAGAATTCCCATCAGCACTCACAGAGAAAAGAAAAAGTCTCTGTGAATTCCATTTAGATTGCCAGTGAAACTAATCATGCTGTTACCCATTTTTAATATGCTTAATTTATCCTATTAAATTTTAACAGGATGTGCATATTTATAATGCTACCGTGTCATACACAGAAATACCTACAAAACAAGTCTTTAAATAATATTAGTGCCCTGTTATATTTGAAAGTAAAAATGAAAAGAATAAAATCTTGATGATATATCATTCAGAAACAGCAGGTATTGATAAACATAAATCTTCATTTTAATTTAGGCATGGGTTTGTTTCTAATTAGCAGGTTTTATGGATTTTGGAAAGTAAAACAAAAACAAAACAAAGTGGAATCAATATTTATATACTCAGAAAATTTGTATTGTTTCCTTAAAAAAAGAAATAGCCTATAAATGGTGTTAAGACCGTGAAAGTATTTTCATGGATTTCGTTGACCTCAGTAACTGTAGGCCAGGAAAATGTATTTTGAGAGGACCATCCTCATCATTTGTATTTTGGCCATTTAAGCCCGGGGTAGTAGTAGATTTCATTATTTACAGTCACTTACTCTGACATTTAATTACTTATTGTCTTTTGTAATTACCTAAGAGTTCCATTGTTTACTCATGTTCTTGGCAGGGTTCTAAAGTCTGTGAGTGTAGTTGTATGTCTTTGAAAAAATGCAGGCAATAATCCATCCCATAATTGCTTAATCAAGCTTGGAATCACACTCCATCTTCAGGAACTATTTGTAAATTGGACTTGAAAATTGGCTATAATTGTCATCTCAAAATTCTAGGAGAGTATTCCTCAACCTGAACCAGAATTTTCAAGAATTTCATGAGATAAAAACGGAATCCCTGAATATGCATCTTTACATAGCACCTCAGGAAAACGTTCTTTCTCACTAAAGTTCACGAATTTTATTACAGGATTTTATAATGTTAGGTGAGCCACCTATATCAGGATGCTGAAAGTTACTTCACATTCTGCTGTCTCCTGTCATAACCCTAAATCCAATCAGTACTAAATCCAGTGAGTTCTGCTTGCTTCATAATTATTTACCTCACTTCTTTCTTTTTCATTTATTGCCATTGCCATAATCCAGACTCTACTGATATTTACTTGGATTCTATAATAATGATCCCATTGGTCTTTGTTCCTCTCATCTAAATGTTCTATTAAACTACTTTCCACATAGGGCCGTTAGTGATCCTTCTAAGGGCAAATCAAACCTGACCCAAGATCAAGACCCTGCAGGGACTCTCCCTAGTCTTCATGCTAATTCCAGCCTTGTTTCAGTGCACAGAAAATCTGTCAAAATCTGGCCCTTACTTACATCTCCACCATTCTTATCCTCTCTGGGGTAAGTAAATATTATTTAGAATTCAAATTTAGTTTTTCTATTTACTTTTTAGCCATAACTCTTTGCATTCTTTTATTTTACTTAATTTGTTTTATTTTAATGGTTGTTCTAGCAACTAAAATATATTTCCTTAAATTTTGGAAACCTACTTAAAGTTAATTTAGTACCAGCTTATCTTAAATATAAAATCCTTGAAAATGTATAGTTCCACTCATACACTCCCTGTTCTTTGCAGCATATTTGTTATATGCATTACAGCTACATATGCTATAAAAACCCACAATTCAATGTCAGAATTGCCCTTTAATTAATTGTATGTTATTTAAAATAAATTAACAGAGAAAATAATCTTATACTTACACATATATTTACCATTTCAACACTTTTCATTTATTCCTGAAGATCTGAGTTTCCATCTTATATAATTTCCCTGAGAAACTTTCTGTATTATTTTGTGTAGTGCAGGCTTGCCACCATCTGGTTCTCTTAGTTTTATTTATGGCCTATCATAATTTGAAAGATATTTTCATTGTATAAAGAGATATACGTTGACAATATATATTAATATATATGTTGGTGTGTGTATATACATACATGTATATACATATATGCTTATATATCTATTTTCAACATTTTAAAGATATCTTTTCACTGTAAATTATACTTGAAATAAAACTGTATTGTTGTGTAAAAAATTTCTTCCCTATTCCCCTGATTGCTGTTTTGTAAAGAATTAGATAGAAAACCAAAAAAAGTTTAGGGAGATCTGCGTGAATCTCAAATTTTGAGCATCAAATGATATTTACTTTAAGCTAATTATGTGATTAATTAGTATCAGAGGAGTGGTTTAGTAACAGTATGGTTCACACAGAGATAATGACAGAAAGCTTTATCTACATTTCTTTCCAACATAAAATCAATAATCTTTCTTAGTTACTCCCTTTGATGAGCTTCCTGGATTAAAATAATAATATTTACAAAATAAAAACCAAAAAGATATTTTAAATGTGTTATCAGTGGCAGTAAAAGCCAAAATATTGTTGTTGCTTTCTATTAAATGCTCCATTAGCAAACAACCATTTTGAATTTGAAATTGGTGTTTGCTTCATGAGTTAATTATGACATTTCTCCCATTTTAGATGCAAACTCAATTAGCTTGTTGCTAAAATCAAAAGGAATGGTGAGTTCCTTCAAATAATGTTAGTTGTTCCCTTTTACACATCCATTAAAGCATCACACTTAGGTGTGATACTCTCTATACTTTTTTTTCAAAGTCCGTTTGGCTTTCAGAAATAAATAATGGAAATGTATGTGTGTGTGTGTGTGTGTGTGTATGTATACTGTATCTATCCATCTATGTCTGTACCTATATCATCTTTATCTACCTCTCCATCTATCTAATCTCCACCTTCTTTCTGCTCCTGTTGGCTTTCATCCCTGGAATTTTTTTGTGACCTAGAAGAAAAGTGTTTTCTTTAGAATTTTGAAGACAATAGATATCATGCATGAAGTCTCTAAGAACACGTATTAATGAATATCTGCATTTGTTTTCTGGAAAATGCAAAAGAGAATTGTGCTTTTGAAAGCCTGGGGTCATCAACAAGAAAATTTTGGAATATTTTATAGATTTTTTTTTTTTTCAAAACAAGATTTTCTGAAGAGTAAAGCTGAAGAGAGAACTGGGGAAGAAGAGCCTTGGGAAAAGTCAGTATAGGAATAGAAGCTTATAACTGAATTCATCAAGTTTTTCAAATGAGAACATACAGAAAAATCAGATAAGAGCTCCAGTAAAATTTATTTCAACTTACAGAGTAAGGTATGTGTGTTTGTGGAGACAGTGTGTAGAGTTTAGTTAAAAGCATGTCTCTCTGTTCCAATAAGCATTGAATTGATCATTCTCATATTCATTTCACTGAATTCAGGAGATGAGGAAGTTTGTAATTAAGTTAGTTTTAATGTGAAAAAACTGATAAAACATAATTTTAAATTACACTGTTACTTAAGCTGTCTGGTGAGGAGAAATGTTTCCTTTGAGATCATATAACAAAAGAAAAAATATGCTCTGGAATAAGCATTCTTAGTTTTTGATACTGTAACATTTTCAAAAATTATTTATAGATATTAAATAGTTACTTCTGATCTCATATCACAGGTCAGAACTGTGAAGTAGGGAGCTTATAGAAAGTCCTTCTCTTTGATAGTTTCATTTTAGCTTAATTGAACAAAAACAGAAGGATTAAATGATCTGTAGGGCAACATTAAAATACATAGTCCTGGGTATTAAAATGGGGCAGGGTCAGGGCAGATGGTCAGAGATGATTGCTACCCCTGATTAGACAGGATGATTTTGAACGTTTTAGATAGGGCTGTGGCTCTGGAATGCCAAAGTGTCATAGGCAAACTGTTTGCTTTAGTTGTTAAAAATAGAGCACTGTTTAAAATTTAGAGCTATTTATTTAAAAACCTCAAAAGGACTGTTAAATCTGTGTGTAAGATGTTGTGTTTCCCATGAGCATGTCATCCAAGTAGAGCCTGCCAGTACAAAGCATCAAAGGAGAGTGTGTGTTGCCAAATTAAATCATGGTGTCAAAATATGAAACCAACTTAACCTGTAATACTTGAGGAAAATAGTATGTAAAGTAGGACCCAGTGAAATCACCTGGACAAGATATTGTCTATAGAGTTGAGTGTACCTTATTCATAAAGGTAACTCATCACTTGAAGTACCAAAATTTTATTTTGAGACTAAACTTACTAAACTGATTTAGTGGTGTTGAAATGCTGAAGTTAGGGTGAGATTTGCTCATAGCATTACTATAAGAATTGTTCATAGCATTACTTATAGCACTCAGATTTTGTCACAGTTGGAGAGTTTGGAAGAATTCTTCACGCCCCATATTTTGTCATTTGTCTCTTTTGTAAACATTGTCCCCTTCCCACCACTTCTCATAGGTAAGAAGTGCACATCCTCATCCTTCGAAGCTAGGGCCTGTGAATTCTTACATCTTGAGTATGTTGCATGAAAAACAACAAACAAGATACTAAAGTAACTCTAATTTCATTAATAAACATTCATCAAGCACTCATACTTTCTCAAGTACTTTGATAAACCTCTCAGATAGGGAATGAATAAATGTTTTTTTGCTTGAAGGAGCTCTGTGTCTGGCTCGGGAAACATGCTGTGCAAACAAATAAAATACAACCCAAAACAAATAGAAGCAAGAGTGGGGTTCTGAAGCAGGATGGGGGTCAACTGTTAGACTGGGCATGGGTGACTATTTTAGGGTCAACTCACTGGAAGACATTTTACCTGAGTTTGTACTTAAAATGAAAATGGAAAATTTCCAAGAAAGCAAGGAAAAAAGATGTTCCAAGATGAGGAATCTCCATAAGGAAAAAAATGCTCAATCGATCATAAGTATTAGATGGAAGAGAAAGGGATAGAAAAATCTAGGATGACACCAGTTTCAGACTTTGATATTGTGTGCATAATTGAGCAATAAGATAGGGAGAATTAGAGGAGGAACAGTTATGGGAGGGAAGGGCAGAGAAGTGGGTAACATGATGAGAGCCATTTAGGGATTATACAAAGCAAAGATCATAGCTTGTATCATTCACTTTCATGGCAAAAAACAGATGGCATACTCAAATTTGGGTAATTTGTGGCCAATGCATGATAAAGGAGCAACTTATACAGGGGTGGGTAGGTTGTACATAAGCTACAAGCAACAGTGAAGTACAAACTGGATCCTAACAGCAGGTCATGGTCACCACCCCTATGGGTAAAGGCTGGCAGCAATTATCTGAACACGGAGACAGATCTTTGTGGAGAAAATCATCTGAAAGATTCTATGATCTTTGCTCAAAGGATGATCAAGCTTTGATCAAGCTTTCCCAGGCAGCCCTGCAGGAAGGAACCTGGGGAAACAAATACATTGGCCTTATTTCTTTTCTCTCTTTTCTATCTATTATTAGCATTTTCCATTGGTCAAACCCAAACAGAAACCAGAAGCCAAGGAGTCACTGATATTTTCATATTGTTCAACTACCTTAGACACAGAATAGAGAAAAAAAAATGGTTAGTGTTTATTTGGAGAGACCAACAGATTTCCAGTACATGGGTCAACTTATACCTTCAAGATTTGCTGTCTAAAGTGGTTGAAAATAAATACTAACCATTTCCCAAGCAACTACTTTTCTCATAAAATAAATTTCTTTTGCTATTTAATAATACTAGCAATAGGATATATATATATATCTTCATAAGTTATAAAAGTCATATATATAAATGTGTTTTGTTCACATACACGAACCAACTCCCTGAAATTCCCCTTGTGTCTCTTGAGCCCATGTAGGGTCAATTTATTTTCTTCCAGTGAAATATTTGTTAGATCTGTTCCATCTGTTCCAAGCTGTAAACACTCCATTAGCTATAAACACTCTTATTTAGTGTGACCTAGGTAAAATGTAATTACTATTGACTAGGTTCTAATTTTCCAAGGAATATTAAAAGTAATATGTCGAGAAAAATTATGAAATTATCTTTTTTAGGAACAGTCCCAGATATTAATACAATACACAGAGGGCAGTTTGCCTGCTATAAATGCCAAGTGTATGAAAATTGTTTTCAAATATTGTCAGTTCTCAAGTGCCATAAGCATCTCTGTGACTTATGATGCTATGTAGAGAAGAAGCAATCATTTGTCAGAATTTCTAGTCTAGAGAACTTTTACTATGAAAATACAGTTTCACAAGATAACTGTAGGAACAAATATTAGAAATTTCTATCGACATGATATTTATGGATCACTGAAGCACTTTGCCATTTCTTGAAACTATAGTATGTTAATTGTGTGAATTATTCTTTTTGGTACTACTCAGTAAAGTTTAAAAAGGCTATAAAAGGCAAAAGAAATATGCTTTTGACAGAATGAACCACTTTTGAGAAACTTATATTTCTTATAAATACTTGCTAAAAATGGCAAGTCATTTCCGAAGGGCTAAGAATGACATAAGATGATGTTCAGTTACTCCATAGTAATGTTAATAAATTATGCTGGAGCTTTAAATTATAGGGTTGATGGGCCTGAGGGCACTGTGTCAGGAGGGAGTTGGGAAGGAAACTTACTTAACTAAATAGTGAAGGTTAAAATCTTGAGTTATTACAGATTCGTTGAATACCCAAACTGTTCTGTTCCTTTTGGATAGGATATTCGTGACAATTATATTTTGAAAGGAATTACTAGATTTTTTGATATCACAGAAAAATCTCAAGAAATAAATCCCATAATTTTTAAATTGTATAATAAACAATATGGTATAATAAGAGATGTGTTGAACTGAAATTCAAAAGAGTTTAAATTCTGATTCTTAAGCCATGAAGGACTGTGACTTTGGAAAAGTCATATAATCTCTCTGGACTGCATTGCTGATGTATAAATTATTCTGTGTGGACATTCTTTTAAAAATTATATCATCACTTTTACTTTTAATATTGATTAATATTAACTTTACAACTTGGTCCTGAAAAAGACCAGTTGATTCATAAAAGTTGTAAAAAAAAAAATACCCAAAGGATGATGCAGTCCTTGTTTTTAGTCTTTCTTTTATTACACTTATGATTAGCTAGAAAGTATTTCATAGTAAAGGCTCTGAGTGAATTTCAACTTTTAACGAGCAGATTACACAATTTTTAAAAAATAAATTTATTTCTTTATATTTTGGGGTGTGTTGGGTCTTCACTGCTGCGTACGGGCTTTCTCTAGTTGCAGCAAGCAGGGGCTACTCTTCATTATGATGCACGGGCTTCTCATTGCGGTGGCTTCTCTTGTCGCGGAGCACGGGCTCTAGGTGTGTGGGCTTCAGTAGTTGTGGCACGTGGGCTCAGTAGTTGTGGCTTGTGGGCTCTAGAGTGCAGATTCAGTAGTTGCAGCGCATGTGCTTAGTTGCTCCCTGGCATGTGGGATCTTCCTGGACCAGGGCTTGAACCCGTGTCCCCTGCATTGGCAGGCAGATTCTTAACCACTGCGCCACCAAGGAAGTCCCAGAGTATACAATTCTTTTGAAAAGTATACAATAAAGTGTGCTAAAATGTACTTAGTAAGCTAATCAGAGACTCCTGGTTTAGTGGGATCGAGACAATATGTTCCTAAATGCTAGTTCATATACTGGCTTCACAAAAATTCCCATGGATGTTTTAAAACAAAGAAATTTCTAAGCCTTAACTGAGACACATAGAATAAGCCATGTCTGATGCAATCAAAATTTAAGTATAAAAACTACCCCAGATGATTCTGATGTGCAGACATATTAGAGAATCAACTTTCTAGACCACCACTACCACCAGCCCCATCACCACCACCACTCTCTGTGTTCTTAATAACAGTGTTCTTAATTGGGAAGGTGCAGGCACTCGTTAGAATACAAACACTAAATGTAACAATAATAATAATAATAATAAAATAATAATTAGAGGGATTGCAGATCAAAGTTTCAATGGTCCCTGAGGCTACCTAGTCCATCGAAGTCCTAACCCCTATAAAGCATTAAAAAAATTAAATTAAATTAAAAAACCCTTAATGTCAGTTGGTCTGCTGCTGTTTTCATGCAAACATAGAGTTTCAGTGTTTGGACTGGAATATACTAGAAGGACTCAAATTCTAGTATTCTCTGGGAAGAATGTAAAGCAAAAAAAAAAAAAAAGAAATGATGTTTTCTGACTGGTGAGAGGACAAAGATGTAGCAGTAGACCAATTATATGATTGGTCACATGCTAGTGTTGGGTAAATTTTAAGAAATATGATGAATGCTTTTACAGCATAAAGGTAAAAGTACATCTTCCTGAAACAAACATTATGTAGCCAGATCAAGGATACAGTTTCCTGTAGCAGAAATGTTTTACTAGTGTCACTTCATTATAAACCTCATGATATACATTAAAGTTTTATATGTTGAGTAATAAATAAAACTCTTTAGTTAAGACTAACTCTCACAGCAACAAGAAAATAGTAAACATTTACAGATTTAACCTTAAAAATACCTTCACCCTCACTGGCTGAATTCCAAAATTGTTTTTTACTCTTGTGATCATCAGAATGAAAGGATATACTCTACCATTCTCTTTATTGAAATTCCTAAAGTAAAACCACTAGAAAACAGATGAGAAAGGTAAAGCTTTACGGCTGCTTGAGTAGGAGGATCAGTTCAAAGTGGGGGTATCTTGACTTCTGGCAGTAAGCAGATATTTTATATGTTACAAGCATTAGGATGATCATGAGAAAAGAATACTAAGAAACAGAAATGTGATGTGGGCCAAAAGGAAATATGTCCCTGAGGTTAGTTATAATTGATCTGTTTTCACAAGGAGATGCATAAGAGTAAGGAAAACTGGGAAATTGTGTTCTGCAATTTCACATTTGGAAAGAAAAATATTTGGCTTAGGATCAAGGCATGTTATTTTTGGTCATACAAGGATTGCAGAAATCCTTAACCCTTTAACTCTTTAGAATTTTTCTGGGAAATGTAGTAACTAGTTGATTAATTTGGTAAGATAATTTCCTCTTTCAGATTTTCCTTAATTACAGTGGTGATCTTTAGTTTCTAATAATGTTAACTTAGAATTAGTCAATGTTTTAATCTTATTCTTATTTCACAACAGTCATGCAAAATGACTATAAAATGGAAAGAGTAGGGGGAAATTAGCTACTAGATTCCACTTCATTGTACACTCATTTAAACATTCATAAATAAAAGACTGGAGTAAACAAAGATGAATTTATTTCAACAGTATTTTATTATTTTCAGTGTCTCCCTTAATTAAATTTATTCTTAAATATTTGTTCTTTTTAATGCTACAGAAAATGGAATTTTTAATTTCAATTATTTTTATTTTTAATTGCTAGCATATAGAAATTCAATTTTGCATATTTATCTTGTATCATGGTAAGCAGTGTACTGAAATTTAAAAGGTCTAGTTTGTGTGTTTGTATTTCTTAAGGTTTCCCTCAAAAAAGATCATGCCATTGTGAATGGAGATAATTGTGTTCCTTCCTTTCCAATCTGGACGGCTTTATTTCTTTATTGCTTTTTTCTTACCTAATTGCTCTGAAAGAATTTCTAGTATATTGTCGAATAGAAGTGATGGGAGCAGACACCTTTGCCTTGCTCTTAATCCTAGGGGCAGGGGGCTGTATTCAGTCTTTCACCATTAAGTATGATGTTAGCTGTGTTTTTCATAAATGCCCTTTTTCAGGTTAAGGAAGTTCCCTATTATTTCTAATTTTTGAGTGTTTTAATCAATAAAAAGTGTGCTGTATTTTGACAAATGTTTTCTCTTTGTCTCTTAAGATGACCATGTACAAATCAAATATGTACATGTTTTACATATATATTTATATGTAATATATAATTTAATAATTTGTATATTATATACAATAATTTATATATTATACACACACAGAATAGATGTTTTAGTCTTTAATCTCTCTAAGTTGATGAAAATGAACTTTTTCTATTGAGACTTGGAATTCATAGAAATGAAAAATCACCCATAGATATATTTACTCTCTGCAATACTTCTGAAAGTTTTCCCTCCAGAAATACATATACTCTGATACATTTTATCAAAAATTATATGATTCATATGTAATTGTATATATGAATTATCAAGAGTATACCTGACAAGAATGAAGCACCTTTTCAATTAAGCTTTGATGAGAACCAAATTTTCCACCTTAAATTTTACAAGTCTGATGATAGTAAGAGTTTACATAGGGTAGTGTTTTTATCTAATTTTCAAACCTTGTATTGTCTTTACTACTCACACTCAGTGCTAAACACAGAGGATGTAGGGCACACTGGTACTGTAGTATCTCTGGCCCTGCACTTTTCTTTAACAAAGAGAAGTCACAACATAATGGTTGTTTATAATACTATCATATGTTATTCTAATTCATATATGTCCTGTCATAACTAAGTAACAAGTTATGACACAGAGTTAAATGATTGAAAGGATTCATGGGACTCCATTGAGCCTAGACATGTGAGGATTTAATAAAGGTAAAAAGTACTAGTAGGAGAAAGTGTACAGGCAATAATATAGCTGTTCTAAGATGTCCAGGCATAGTCCCTAAGTGTGCTTTATGGGTCTCATAAGACATACATTGTTTTTAGATTATGAACAGCCAAGGTATGTAGAAGACACCATGCTTTCAGAGGAATCAATGTATGAGTTCGCTTAAGGGGCTCTTATATCCTGCTGGTCATGTAGTTAAATCTAGGCTGTGTAAGTACATATATATGATAAACAATGTAGACAAGCTAGTACAGGCTACTTCCAAGGAAATTTTGCATTTTCAACATCAGGTTAAAATTCATTAGCTAACGTATTTCATCTCTATCTTGGCCTAGGTTCGGTGTTAGACTTCCAAACATCCCTGGAGATCAGCGGAGCTACCTTAGTTCAGTGGCATGTTAAACATTCTTATATAACTATATGTTAAAATTATGGCTAACTATAAAATGCACTCCCTTTAACCCAAATTAAATGAACACTCCAACTCTAAACTCAACTTTTCCTCAATTGGATTCCCAAAATACCTGTGGCTACTCTATAATCAACTAATAGGATGAGAAATATGATACAGAGGAAGTTGGAATTGAAAGAGATTTAATTATATTAAAATTATCTTAACATTGCTTTTTTTTTTTCTTTTTTCAAAATTTTACTCATGGTCATCTTACAAAGATGACCATATGAACACGTTACTAAGGCCTATCAGAGCAGGTCCATGTGCTTAAGCAACCTCAAAGCTTAAATACTGTTGGAATCACAGGAAATTGTACTCTGCCAAGTTAATTTCTTAAAATACAGAAAATGTAGATGTAAAATTGGATATCAGAAATCACTGGTTCTCAAGACCATGTGGCATGTTCCTTTACAGAATAAGGAGTCCATACTTGTCTTATTACTTCTTAACCTCTTCACTTCCAGTCTGCTGCTATGTTGAGGGAAATATTCCTTTCTTTGAATGGGAATGTCCCTGATCATGTATCTGGCTCAAGCGTCCAGTCAGGCTCAGAGCTCCTGTAGATAATCCGGTCATCACAATCAACATCATAATTATCACCCTCCCCAACACCATGACTATTTAAAAACAGACAAACTTGTTATGTTGAGCAATTTAGTTCTCCATTAACTAGAAGTTCTTTACCCCCGAAAGCCCAGGATTTTAGTTTATTATTTTTGCATAACAAAACATGCCAAATTAAATTATTTTGTTCAGTTTCTTTGCAACACTTAGGAGTCCCTGTGGTCCCTCTCTTCCTTCTCCAACAATCCAGTGAGAAAGAACAAAATCAGCTTTAAAATAAGTTTCTCCCTGTTTATGGCCTTTGAAGTTTCAGAAATAATGTATATGAGTAACCTTTGATGCTGTGTGCAGTGAAGTGATTGTCCAAAGCGAGCTATAAATCATTAGAGATTGAGTCTATAGGAGCTAAGTCTGATGTAATTAAGGAAGGTTTTTGGGTAAAAGTGAGATTTGAGTTAGAGCTGATATGCAGGGTTTCATATGTCAGTGAGAGACAAGACTGGAAAGTAGACTGGAGCCAAATCCCTAAGGTTTTGAAAGCTAAACTTTTTAGTTTTGACTCTATATTGACTCTGTATTGGACAATAGCAGTTATGAAGATTTCTGAGCAGAAACTAAACATAATAAGAACTATAAGTAAGGAAAGTCAATTCAGCAGCTGTGAGAGAGAAAGCTGAAGAGAATAAAGCACCAGTTAAGAGATGGCTAAGAGAGTGGAAGACCAGGTGAAAGGGAGTCAAAAGACAATTAGCAAAGAGAAATGGAATGAGCTTGAATAGAAAGCTTTCTGTTGACCTTCATCAGAATGTTGAAAAAGATTTATGACATAGGTACCTGATTGAAAAGGTAAAATTTTAAGCTATATAAGAGAGACACACATAAATCTCATGTCACATGAAGCTCCACTGAATTTTACATATTAATCTTACTGAAAAATAGTATTAAACTTCTACCAACCTAATAATCACATTTGGATCTTTTCAATGCTTCACTGCAGATCTTCACTGCAGATAACAGATACTAGGAATATAATCATGACACGTTTCCTATGCTAACTTGGTTCAGGCTGCCATCATAAAATATAAAGTAGCAAATTACTTATTTTCAAAATGGGCATATATTATATCATATGCATGAATTTTTCAGTGAAATGTGCATTATTGCAAAAGGACCATTGATATATGTGCTTATACTGAGTATCAGCGGTGCATAAAATGAATAAATTCTAATGTTATGTGTCTCTTCTTGATGAATAGACCTAGAAATGAGATTTTCCTCGAAAAAATTCCAGTCCCCCCCTCCCCCAGGAATTTGGAAATAAAACCTAGGAAACATCTGGGTTTCCTGTCAAAGGCAAATAATCTATTCTTAGAATCATCAAATTCCCAGGATATTCAGATTTTATTTTATAGTAGTGGCCTTAGATAGGACTGGTGAAGAAATGTGTGTTTAGTTTTTTTATTGAAATTGAACAAAATCTATGATTTTTATCTGTTTCCTGGAAATGGACTCTACAGTGGTATGTGCATGTGCATGTGATTGCAAGTGTTTCTAGAATAATACCTGTCAGGGAAGGAAAAAATTTGGATGTGGCACAGGAAAAATATAATTGTGAAGCGTATGCCACAAAGTCTTCAACTAATCTCAGGGGGAAGATGACGTTGGAATGGCCCTTCAGAATTGTACTGACTTTCGGAAAAGGGATGCTGCCTTTGAATCTCCACATCAACCACTCATTTGGATAAAGGCTACCTCCTGCTGTGTCACAGATTCTTGGGAGGTAGTTCTTTGGATTCATCTCCAAGCTTCCACTCTTACCACGCTCTAATAGACGTAGCGGCCAATAGTCTTTGTCATATATATATTTTATTAGTTTCTCCCTTAAAGTAATAACCAAAGCCATTAATAGAGTCTATATATTATCAGGCCATACTGTTTTATTTCTGTTCTTTGAATGTGTCAACTTCTTCCTAACCATGAGGTCTTTGAACATGCTATTATTCTGCCTAAAAAATGTTGCAAAGCATAGTATAATCCAGAGAGAATTAAATTGAATCATACTTTAAGCCCACTTTAGCTGGTGTGGTAAAATGAAGTGCCACTGAATCGAGATAGCAAGGCCCTCTTTTTCTGAAATAATATCATCTGTTTTTGATAATAAACTTTCTTTTAAAATATTGGGTTGGCCAAAAAGTAACATCTTATGGAAAAACCTGAATGAACATTTTGGCCAACCCAATATTAGTAGACTACATGTCTCATATTAACATACATTTTAAAATATTCCTAGGTCTGATTTTTTTTTTTTAGTGAAAACGTTCTCTTTAATTCACTAGAATACACTGTTAAACTTTGAATAAACAGGTTATAACCATTTGGCTTCTTTCCATCAGATCTATTTAAGAGATTTCCTTTTCTCTGTTGAGGAGTTTTTCTTACTCTTTAAGTAATACATTTCATAGTCCCAAATGAAATTGACTACGTTTATTTTGTTATTACTTTATGGAAATAAATTATGTCTGCCAAAGGCAATGTTTCTAATCACTCTTTCCTAGATTAACTGCAGTCTGTATTTCTGTTTTAACTCAAGCTGGTGTAGTGGACAGGGTCTTTGTGTGCTTTCTCTGATTCCCTCAACTATCCCTTCCTGCTCTTGCTCTTGTTCTTGTTCTTATTCTTTCCCTTTGTGTTCCACCCACTCTGCTGTCCCTCTGCTTCAGATTCAGGGTATCAGATTTGACATACCATATCTTATACTAAAGAAGGCTTTTGATGCAGTCCTGAAGTGCAGTGGAGTTAATTCCCTATGGAGTGGACTTTGAACAGTGACAGACAGGAAATGGGAGCGAGCTAAGCAAATGCATTCCTCCTCTTCCCCTTTCCAGGTAGGAATGGTTTCTCTTTGTCGTCCACATGGAAAATTTCCATGGGCCAAGTGAACGCACCTGCAGAACAGCCTGCTATGTGTCTTCCTGGGGTATCACGCACTGGTTGGTGCCACGGTTATGCATCACATCGTTTTCTGCTTGCTGCACACCTGTTCTCCTTCATCCTCACTGTCCTGTATTTGTAATGGCCAGATAAAGTGTCAGGACTCTACTCTTTGATTTGGGCTCTGCTGTCTACTGGCTTGAATTTCTGATATGAAACATTGTCTTCTTCTCCTCTTCCTCCTTCTCATTATTATTATTACTATTATTAATGTACATTAGTTGCTGTATAAGTCTTAGATTAATTTTTGCAGAGACACTATAATATGAAGTGAGTCTATGTTCATTTTAATTAGCTAACACGTTTAGATTTACTTTACAAGCTTCTCTTTTTAAATAAAAGACATTGGTATAAATAATCAACTTGGAAGTTAACAAATGATACATGTCTTTAATATGTGTCTTTTTTTATATGTAGTTTATTTTTATTGCTAAAAATATGAACTACCATGAATATTTATCTTTTATGACACCAGACAACTTCAAAACATAATAGCAACAGTTTCAAAACATGACAACTAAGAGTACACAAAGAATAAAGCCAATTTAGTTTTAGCTTAAAGCAGTCCCTTTAATATTTCTTGCAAAACCAGTCCAGTGGTGATGAACTCCTTTAACTCTTGCCTATCTAGAAAACTCTTTACCTCTCCCTCAATTCTGCAGGACGACCTTGCTGGATATATTATTCCTGGCTGACACTTTTTTTCTTTCAGCACTTTGAATATATTGTATTGCTCCCTTAAGACATGCAAAGTTTCTGCTGGAAATTGTGCTGATGGTCTAATGGGGTTCCCTTATACATAACAAGTTGTTTTTCCCATGTTGCTTTAATATTCTGTGTATCCTTGTAAGTCTTTGGGGTTTCCTAGATCTGGATGTCTATTTCCGTGATCTGGTTAGTGAAGTTTAGTTTTTATTTTTAATATAAGTTTTCTGCCCCATTCTCTCTCTCTTCTCCCTCTAGGACCCCTATAGTTCCAAAGTAGTTCCATTTGATGTTGGCCCCTAAATCCCTTAAGCTATTTCACTCATTTATTTACTTATTTATTTTTTATTTTTGCTTCTTTGATTAGGTAAGTTCTACTGCCCTCTCTTCCAGTTCAGTGATTCATTCTTCTGCTTCAACTGGTCTGCTGTTGAGACCCTCCATTGTATTCCTATTTATATATTTTAATTTTTATCTTCTATTGGAGTATAGTTGATTTACAATGTTCTGTTAGTTTCCGGTGTACAGCAGTGTGATTCAGTTACACATATACATATATCCCTTCTTTTTCAGATTCTTTTCCTATACAGGTTATTACAGAGTATTGAAAAGAGGTTCTTATTAGTTATCTATTTTATATATATTAGTGTGTATATGTCATTCCCAGTCTCCCAGTTTATCCCTCCCCCTGTCCTTTCCCCTCTGGTAACCATAAGTTTGTTTCCTACTTATGAAAATTTTGAAGATTTAAAAAAAATTTTTTTTTCAGTTCTGATATCTCACCTCAGTTAGACCCCATAAGAAAAAAACAGGGGAGGTGTAAAATTGCAGTTAATAGTTGAGGTCTGAATTATGACTCCCTCTTGTTTCCTGGGTGTCTTAAATAATCTATTTAAACACACACCCCACCCCTTGTACTCTGTGTTAATTTAATTCTTTACACATTTTCTTACACAAGTATTTTTTGCCATGATAGTTTTACAGAAAATATATACATACTTGTCTGACTTTGGCTTTTTTTCCTCAATATGGAAATCATGTTTCTCATGGAAATCATTCCAAGGCCATCTGATATTTTAAAAATTGATTACATGGTATTGATATGACATATTGAGTCATTTCAGTATTGTTGCATTGACACTTTTATTTTTATGGTATAAATTCCTAGGAGTTAAATCACTGTATCCAGTGATAGACCTTTTAACTAACATATATTTGTTATCAAAATACTAACACATTTCAATTTTTTTACCATGTTTACTCAAGATGTTTTCTTTAAGAGATAAAATAATACATTTAGAGTTTGTCTTCTTTATACCTCCTCAGAGACCTTTTCTAGATGCGACTTAAGAACCTGACAGTAGAGTATATCTTTTCCATTCATGTTTTATGCCTTTGTTCCACACATGTTTATTCACAGGCAAATATTTTTTTTGGTGAATTGTTCCAATTTACATGAATATCACACTATACATATATTTCTGCACCTTGCAGTTTTCCTCAGTATCTTCTTAGAATATCTATCCAACTTTAAATATCTATTGGATCTAATAGTAATTTTAACACCGATGTTGTATTCAGGGACTGTGTTTTTCTTTTGAATTTGTATTGTTTTGTAGCTTCTGTAAGAGGCCATACATAATGATGAATTATATCTACATTCAGAAGACAATAAACACTTAGTCAAACAGCCATCTGTTCATTCCTTGTTGTTCTTATGCAGATAACTCAGTGAGATCATTTATCTGAAGCTGAGACAGAAAATATAGATTTCAAGGAAATAAAAATTATGAAATGATTGTATATTCTCAAAAAGTAGAGATGATGCTCACAGAGTCATAAAGTCATGCTGCTACAAGGGACTTGGGAATTTCTCTCTTCTTTCATGCAAATCTTTGAAATGGGGTTGAATGTGGCCTCCTTACCATAGGATCATGCTTTAATTTTTAAACAAGATGGTACTCCCTCCTACATTCAGTTATTAACTCCTGACTTCCAACCCCCTTTTTAAATTTTCTTTCTTTGTTGCATGCATATTACTTTCTCTCTCCAAACTGAATGCCTCTTTGGCTTCTCAGTAAAAGTTAGTTTCTTCTGCCACTGTGTCCTGAGCAGCAAAGTTGGGTTTTGAGTGAGCTGGGGCTCTGGAGTCAGTCTAATTCTCTACTATCCAGATGTCTGACTTTGGGCAAGGTACTTTACCTCCCTGCATCTTGGTCTAATCAGGTATAAAATGGAATGTAAAAATAATTTCTTCAAGGAGTATTATAAGAATACTCTTTACCATCATTATGCTTAAGCAACTCAGGCAAGTAGAATAAACTTGGGACAGTCTTAGTTTCATAACCCAGTTTCACCATTTACCATTTACTGTTTGACACAGGGTAAGTCATACTTTCTGTAATCTCAGTCCTTCAGCTTCTATCTAAGAGAATTAAGGCATACTTAATATTTTAAATAACATACAAAATGAATGAAGTACTGATATACACTACAGTATGGATGAATCTTGAAAATATTATGCTAAGTGAAAGAAGTTAGTCACAAAAGTACATGTACCATGTGATTCCATTTATATGAATTGTCCAGAATGGGCAAAATCTATGTATAGAGAAAGTAGATTGGGTTTACCTAGGGCTGGGGGAGGCAGGGGAAATTGGGAGCTGATAGCTAAAGATCTGGCATTTCTTTTTGCTACAATGAAAATGTTTTTGATTGTCATTTTACAACTCTGTGAATATAGTGCAAAAAAATCTTGAATTTACACTGTAAATGTGTGAATGTATGGTATGTCAATTATCTTTCAATAAAGCTGTTAAAAACACAGTAGAAAAAAATCAATAACCCAAAGTTTGGTTATTCAGAAAGACAAAAAGGAAATTGATAAATCATTATCTATAAGCTAGATTAAGAACAAAATGAGGAAATATCCAAGTTATTAAAATAAGGCACAAAAAGACATATCATTACTGACCTTACAAAGATCAAATGGAGTAAAAGGAACAGCTTGAAATTGTATTGTTAAAAGGTCATTTATTTCCTGCATCTAAACTCTACCACAAATATTAGTCAAAGAGGAAGTCAGCCCTCCTGTTATTAACTACCTTTTAATTTAGTAGTTGGGTTTGATATAGGCAGAATGTATCTAGGAAAGAACTCTGGGTTTGAATGGTACTTAAGTTCCACTAGAGGTTCCTGCAACTTTGAGTAAGTTATCTACTATATAGATACATAAAAAGGTATTATTTCTCTCTAAAGTAAAAATAATATCAGCCTTCATAGAGTTGTTGAGATAATTCACATGCAAAGTTATATTATTCAGTTTCTGTGAGCGATTGCATCAATTGATAGGAAGTTTTATATGATAGAGCAGTACTTTGAATAAAGAAATTAATAGGTTTTGATGAGAAAAGGAATAAAGGGGAACAAGGAATATCAAAGTGACATGAACGAATAGCAAGTAAGTGAGACTGAATAATAGCATCTAAGAAATAAAGGGGAATATTACTAGAGAAGTAAATCTAAATTTTCTTTTGAGGAAGATGGGCCTTTGCAACTTGAGTTTGAATTTATGTTAGGGTATCTAAGTGAATTATTCCAATAGTGGGAATTATAAGTAGGTATAAAAGAGACCTTGAGTTTTTAAAATTTAAAATCCAGAACTTTATGCATAAAAGTAGATATTAAAATAATATGATTTGGTGAGCTTTCCATTGAACTGAGTATAAAGAAATAAAGGCCAGTACATCAGACTGAAATTTGAAGGGATGCTCAAATATGAAAAGAAAAAGTAGGAAATGTTATCAAAGTTAGAGAAATAGAAAAAAAAAAAAGAAAACATTATTTACTATAATTCAAAGAAAAATTGAATTATTGAAATAATTGTACTAGGTTAAGGCAAGTGAAGCATATTAGGGAAATAAAATGTTGGAGGTATTTTAAATAGTAAACACAGAGTGGCAAGAACAGAAGTTATATTGACAAGTGAGTTTAATAGAGAGTTGAATTAAAACAGGAAGTTACACAGGTATACATGTAAGTTTCATTTTGTCATATATTCTTCTTATATCTAGGAACATTTTCACATACTTCTCTGGCCATCTTATTGGCATTTGTGACCCCCATATGCTACCGTTCTTTTACTCGCTTCCTCTGCCAGCCACACTTGGGCTACTTGCTGTTCCTCTGTCATGCCAGGTACTCTCCAATTTCAAGGTGTTTGCACATGATATGTTCTGTGCCTAGAGTACTCTTCTACCTCGTACTTGGATGGCTAGTCCCTCATTTTTTTGAATTCCTTTTAAAATGTCACCTCTTTGGTGACATTTGGAGAATCCTTTCCTAAAACTCATATAAAATATCTCCTACTCTGATCATACTCCCTATGCTCTTTTCTGCTTTATGTTTTTCTTTATAACTCAATACTACCTGATATCATATAACTTCTTTTTGTATTTATTTACTCATACATCCTCCTCTAGAATGAAACTCCTTAAATATCAGTGATTCTGTGTTTTCACCACTCTATGTCTGACATTAGAAAAGTATCTGGAACATAATTGGTGCTTATTATGGGTTGGACTGTGTCCCCACGCAAAAGGTAATTAAGTCATGGCCCCCAGTACCTCAGAATGTGACCTCATTAAAATGACGTTGAATTCCTGAATTCATTAGGCCTGATGTGCATATAAAAAGGGGAAACTTGGACAGAGAGATGGACATACAGGGGGAAAATGTTGTGAAGACCCATGGAGAATGCCATGTAAAGACAAAGCATTAGAGTGATAGTTCTACAAGCCAAAAAACAAAAAAGGGACAAAGATTGCCAACAAACTAACAGAAGCTAGGAAGAAATACAGAAATATTCCACTACAGGTTTTCACAAGAGTACTGGTCTGGCAACACCTTATTTCAGATTTCTAGCCTCCATAACTATGATACAGTAAGTTGTTGTTGTTTTATATCACCCAGGTTGTGGTACTTTGTTAACAGTAGCCCTAGGAATCTAATACAGTGTCTAATAAACATTTATCAATGAATGAATTTGAGTTCCATAGGCAGATTTTGGAAAACACTGACACAATGCAAAATTTTGAAAATAATAAATCATTAAGAAAGAAAGAGATAAAAAGGAAGGAAAGGAGTGAGGGAGGAAGAGAGAAAAAGAAAAATCTATTTGTGATCCTATGAAAACATTTTGCTTGGTTATGAAGCTGAAGAATAAGAGGACCTTGTTAGCCTAAGACAACTAAATGTTTTTCAGCAATCCAAAGTGTTTTGTAAATGAAGAGGAAAGGGCTTATATTATTAGTTCTTGTTATAATCCAGGAACTGATTTTGAGTTAATTTGACATATTCTATAGTACTCTCAGAGCATGGGGGGGAAAACAGTGTTTTTAAAAACGCCATTGGGAATTGATAGGAATTGCATTGAATCTGTAGATCACTTTGGGTTGTATTGACATTTCAACAATATTAAATTTTCCAACCCACGAACATAGGATATCTTTCCATGTTTTTGTATCTTGTTTAATTTTTTTCATCAATATTTGTAGCGTTCAGCATACACATCTTTTACCTCCTTAGTTAAGTTTATTCCTAGGTATTTTATTCTTTTTGGTACTATTGCTAATAGGTTATATTCATAATTTTCTTTTCAAGTAGTTTATTATTAGTTTATAGAATGTAACCAATTTTTGTATGTTGATTTTGTATTCTGCAACTTGTATTTGAAATAAATCCTGAATTTGTTTATTAGTTCTGTTTTTTTTTTAATGGAGTCTTCAGGATTTTCTATGTATAAGATCATGTCATTTAGAAAAAAAGATAATTTTACTTCTTCCTTTCCAGTTTGGATGCCTTTTTTTCCTTTTTCCCGTATATTTGCTCTGACTAGGACTTCCAGTATTATGTTGAATAGAAATGATAAGAGTGGGCATCCTTGCCTTGTTCCTGATATTAGAAGAAGGCACAAAAATGAACACCATTGTTTCTGATTTAATACTAACACCATGTGATTGAATTACCTCATTCATTTTAGAGGAATTACTGTGTTAGGCCAATTACCTGTAAATGAGAATATAGGAAAATTATTCCTATAATTTGGGGTATAATTAGACCCAAAACTTGAGTTCATTTGTACTTTATAATGAATAAGCCAGTAGCTCCTTTCCAAGGGATGAAGAATATCTAAACTGATTCTTTAATATTTGATCCATTCATAGGATTATGTTTTACTAACGACCTATGTTACTATGCTTAGGAGGTAGGGAACTTCAGGTGATAGTGCTCTCTTGCTTCAATGTAGTAAATACTCCCGAGCAACGCCTCACTTTGAGGTGGGCCTAGCAGTCCTCTGCTAACTTTCTTTCCCTTCCACTTTTGGTAAACCCATAGGAACTGGCCTCTTGGCTTTCCTCATATATGTGTCCAGGCATGTCAATGGTCTCGAGGCTACTCTCATATTTATAGTCATAAATTCCCTTTCCATCTTTGATCTTAAAACCAGAGGCAGCTTCATGGGCCTGAGTCCTATGCAATCACATAGGGTCCACTTTTTCAGAAGGGCCCCATGATTGGTTTTATGCTCTGATATGGCTGTCTTGAAATGTGTAATAATTTTATCTTTGAACTTGTATTTTGTAAGTGAAGTCTAGTAGGAAATAGAGCATATGTGTGACCAGTGGATATATGTAGATAGATTGGGCAATAATAGCCATACTGGTGAACTCAAGCCCTCAGGCACTTACAATTGAAGATACAGCAGTAGAATTCATAAACAGGCATTTTGAATTACAGGTCTTCCTCTACCTTTGATGGGGTTAGTTCCCAATAAACCCATCATAAGTTGAAAATATTGTAATTTGAAAACGTATTTAATACACCTAACATACTGAATATCATAGCTTAGCCTAGCCTGCCTTAAATGTGCTCAGAACACTTAAATTAGCCTACAGCTGGACAAAATTATCTAACACAGAGCCTATTTTGTAATAAAGTATTGAATATCTCATGTAATTTGTTGAATGCCATACTGAAAGTGAAAAACAGAATGGTTCTTTGGGACACAGAATGGTTGTAGGTGTTATGGTTGTTCACCTTCATGGTCTCACGGCTGACTGGGAGCTGTAGCTTGCTGCCACTGCCCAGTATCCCAAGCAAGTGTGTACAAGAATTGCTAGCCATGGAAATTATCACAATTTAAAACCTGAAGTTTGGTTTCTATTTAATGCATATTGCTTTTGCACCATCATAAAGTCAAAAAATATTAAACTCAACCATTGTAAATTGGGGACTATCTGTATATACAAATCATAAATCCAATTTTGTCTTCACAATTTATAGGAAATATTAGAAGGACCACTATAATGCCATAATATAAATTTAAAGTTTAAATTAAATACAAAAACACAAGAAACTGATTTGCATGAGGTAGTAAATATTTTTAGAAACAATATCCATGAGAATCATCAGGTGTAAATTGCACACAAGTTTATTTTGAAGTGTTGTTTTGTTACTCACCAGGGTTCTTGGCCTCCTTAATCAATAGAAATTGATAAGAGGCCAGACAAGAAATTCAGGTGAGGCTTTATTGAGGTCCCTGCTACAGCAGGGGAGGAGCAAGAACAAGTAACAGGTTCCCTTGCTTGCTCACTCGCTCCTAGAGGCGGGGCAAGCTTGTTCCTTACATGGGGTGAGGGTAGGGGTGTATCCAGGGGTCAGACCGGAGTGATTTGCCCACCTCTCTAGCGGTACTGTGTGTTGGGGTCATGCACAGTAACCTGCCTTTGCTACTGACACCCTGCTTTTGCTCCTGGCTCTTCAGAAGTGGCAGTTGGGTTTTTTGGTCTTTTTTGTATCTTGTCCATAATTTGCCCCAGCTGCACATGCATGCAGTTATTTTTAGTGCCTTATAGTTTATTTGTATTTCGTTGCTCAAGGAGATGTTTGTCCAGGTGCAAGCACTGCATCAAAGTTTTCCAGGTCACAGCCTGTCTCTGTTTCTTTTCAAATACATCAATTGAGAATAAGTTGTAAATATTGATAACCAAACAATGATTTTTCAGAAAGCCACCCATAAAAATCTTATGATCAAAGTATCACATTAATAAAGTAGCATTATTTACCTTTTAAAATAAAAATGTGGCACCAAAAATATTTTTTCTGTAGTTTTGTAAGTTTATGTTATTATTCATGGATCACTATTATTATCCCTATTATGTTTTATTAATAATAGTGTGTTCGGAAAGGAAACACCTGTATATTTTAGTAGCTTTAATGGTACTTTTATTCCCCTCTTTTTAACAAGATGCCATGGATTTTCATTTTACATTGCACCCCCAAACTGTGTGGCCAACCCTCCCTAAGCCTTAGGATGTAAGTCATTTATATCGAAGCCTGAAAGAGGACTTACTGGGCATAAGCTATTTATACTATGAAATTTTCTCATTCTCCCATTGCTTTTTGTGGGATCCCACAGAATAGTAGTGATAGGTAGAATTCAAACTCGAAAACCTATCTTACTCTTATCCATAAGTTCATAGTTTTCACCTTAAGTTCATAGTTTACATTAAGGCTCACTCCTGGTGATATTCTATGGGTTTGGACAGATGTATAATCAAATATATTTATCATTATAGTATTATACAGGGTATTTTCACTGCCCTAAAAATCCTCTGTGCTCTACCTATTCATCCCCAACCCCACCCCTGCCAGCCATTGATCTTTTGATAGTCTCTTCAGTTTTGCCTTTACTATCATGTCGTATATTGTAGTTGGAATCATACAATATATAGCCTTTTCGTATTGTCTGTTTTCACGTAGTAATATACACTTAAGTTTCCTCCATTTTATTTCATGGCTTGATAGCTCATTTCTGAGATGTAGTTTAAAATTCTAAATTTTCCTGCATTTATTATATATCATAGATCAGACATGGGCTAAGTGTACAAAGATGAATCAGTTATGGCTCCCACATGATGCAATTCACAGTTCAGAAGGAAAGGCAGGTGAACAGACTGAGGATAAGAATGAAAGTAATGAAGTCCTGTGATAGAGGTAAGTACACAGTCTTATAGAGATGAGGAGGAGAACCCACTCCACAATGAGACAAAGGAAAGGGAGCTCAGAAATAACATGGGGACTAAAACCTGAAAGATTAGAACTTCATTTAAGTCTGAAGAAGAGGAAAAGCTATGTACTAGGGGGAGAGTGTTATGTTGTATAGAGGCACAAATAAGTGAGAGATCATGCTGCATTCAGAGATTTAGAAGTATAATCACATTGATTAAAATGTAAGCGTTAGGTGAAGAAGTAGCACGTCTACTAGGATAGTTGGGTAGGGGTGTGTTCATCTTCTGGTTATTTTTCCTTACCTACATTGTCTGAAAACCTGGTTCGTTCATATGTTCCCTGACCCTGAGCTGTACCCATGGCCTCTGGGGCTTTGTTTCTGCTTCAGAGACTCTGATTCTGGTTTTAGAACTAATTCCAACCTACTAACTATATCAGGCCTCAAGTGCTGTTCCTAACTGCTTACTTTGATTTCCCTGAAACTAAAGCATTTTTTTTACCATCTTGACCTGACATTGACCAAGAAGTCCATAAAGGAAAAAGACTCAGTTTCGATTTTAATAAATGCATTAACCAAAGTTTAAACACCTCTGGGTCATTTGGCTATTTTATTTCCTTGGTTTAGATTTGAAAACTATGATTAGTTCAAGGTGCACAGACTTAAACTAACCATAGTTTTTGCTTCATGACACAGTTGCAGCATTGATCCATCATGATCCACTTTATTCATTTATTGAATTGGATAAGTATATAAGAGTAAAAATCATGACTGAATTGATTTGATTATGAAGAAACTGATCATTTGTACGAGACATCAGACAAAAAAGTTAAGCACAATGATATTTTGCGTTAAATACTTGTTTTTTTTTTCCTTTCTTCAGAATGAGTAAACCCACACATTTGACTGGATGTTGTCAGAATGATACTTCAACCTTGGCTACAATGGCAAGCAATCTCAAAGACATTCTTCTATGTAATCATAATACCATTTTTTCACACCTAACACTTAGTATTACATAATAATCAGTCTAACTCAGACTTGCCTAATTTTCTTCCAATTGTCCTTTTCAGGTACACACACACACACTCACACACACACACACACACACACGGGACTAAGATCATCTGGATAATTGATTCTTGCTCAAGGTCAGCAATGTGTTTGCCAAAATTTGGAGTCTGGCCCTGGTGTCATATGAAGGCATTCTGTTTTTTTACCACAGCCTTAAGTGAAGTTCAATTAGTATGAATTAGACTTTGGGGCTGGCCAGTTCTTGACTCTCTCCAGTTTGAGTCTTTGCATTCCGAAGTAGAGAGTAAGTTACAAGCAGAATTTATCCTTTGATTGTAGTGGTATATACCACTTAAAATACTATCTGCTGACTTCTGTAAGGTAGAAAAAAAAACTGTGCATATTTAAGAAAATTAAAACTTTTGTGTTTCCCAGTTAGGTGATCTTAAACCAGAGTTATTTTATTAAAAAAAAAAGAAAGAAAAGAAAAGCAAAAGAACTCACTGCAAAACCAAATTCAAGCAACTTACTGAATCTGTAAAATGAAGGAGTAAAAGACAAAAACTTCCACTCTCCCATTCTGGCTAAATGACAGTTCTACTATGTTCTGGAGATGTCCATATGCAAAATATTTAAAAAGTGTACGTATCAGAGTCAAAGCTTTGACTATGGAAAGAGAGGGTTCCCCTCTGAAAGATATTCTCTGAAAGAGTAGAAAAATTGGAGAACTATATTACTTATTCAGAAAGTATGTCTACATTTATCTATTTAAAAATATACATCAGAAATGAAGCATTAAACCAAGGAAGTTGATGCATACCTAAATTTCACTTTGGATTATTTCAGTCAAATTTTGCCACTTCATGTGCTGCCACTTTGGTGTTTGTGGAATATTACTTTTCTGTCACGCTTCACTAACTTTATTTTTCAAGATCATGCACTTCTGATAAGCCTAAGATGAGTCACTAATGAGCACAGACCAGCATTGCTTGACTTCTTCATGCAGGAAGGATACATAGTGGTCAGAGGTATGGATTCAAGTCATTGACACAAATCCTCTGGCAGAGAGAAATCATTTTCCAGTTTAATTATGAAAGTGACCTGACATGATTTATAGCATGGGACAATTATTCTTTATAAAATAGAAGTGCTATAAATTCTGATCCTCTGTCTCTTTTTCAGAAAAGCAGGTGTTTTTTTTCTGTCTCACAGCTTCTCTCAAACACATAAATGGTATGGCTGAAAGGTTGCATGATCAGGTCTCTTTCTGAAAATATCAGGATATCCCCTTCACTTTATATCAGTTACAGCACCTCTATATATTTCTAAGTTTCTTCCAAATGATTCAATCATTCCCCTAGGTTGGACTGCACACAAGATTTCTACTCATCATTGGAAATGTCTGGGAAGAGCAGTGATTTATTTTGCTGAAGGGGGGTCATCAATCACCAAGTGTTCTAAATCAGCTCCTTGGTCAGACAAGGAAGTTAAGAGGAAAGTAATTGAAGGATAACATATATCTCTTGATTCTGGAATTTTTAGCCCACTGTCTTAAAACAAGAAACAAACAAGAAAAGAACCACACACACAGAAAGGCTTCTCTTTCTGCTAGTTTGCAACAGAATTTGTTGACAATCTATAAACACTTGCTTATAAATATTTCTTTAGTGAGTTAAGTGACTTGGGGGTCACACATTTTGCCCTTAGCATTTCTAAAATGATGGTGAGAAGGGAAACGAATGAATTAGTCTGAGTTATTTTCTGATTCAGTTAATTATGCATGAAACCAAAAATAAGAAACCCTGATCTTTATATGCTATAGAGAGAATGTGCTGTAGTATTCCATTCAAGTAGCTGTGAGGTAATTCATTGGTAAGATGCTAATGAGCAGAGAAATGATTCTCTAAAAAACGTTCAGTGTTATTTGTTGCCAGGCACAGTAATTAATTCCTTTGCTAAAGTCACTAGAGTAACTTTATCTCCTAATTCTGAAGCTTATAGCAGAATTTCCAAAATTTGAGGACAGTGTGACAAAACATTTCTCACAATAAACCTGTCTCCCATTCACTGCCTCATTATCATTGTAATTCATCATGATCAGAAAATTTGGCAGCAGTTGCTCTTGCAAATCAAGTGAGATTATTTATACATGGCAGCTGTTTCTTGGAATCCTTATATTGGAACAGTAAGCTGTTGGCGGGGTGGGGGGTGACAGATTATTTTAAATAGTTACCATTGAAACAGAAGGGACAGGGGCAGGGCACAACCTTTGGAAAGAATGACATAGTCCGGGGACATGACGTAAACTGATTAGAACCAAATGGATCCAAGATGGCAGACAGGTCAACTTCCACTAGACCTTGAGCCTCAGTATACACTCACTGTAACACATCAGCAAGCTAAATGACACACTCACAGGTACTATGACAGTTCCAAGGCTGACCATAAGAATCAAAAAGTGGGCGGTGGCCCAATTCCTGGAAATCCCTGCCCCTTCCCAAAATAGCTGGAATACTCCTCCCACTCATTAGCCTATGAAATTACCCACCACTATAAAACCTGACAACCTCATAGCCTGGTGCCTTTCTCACCTTCTGAGCTGGCTCACACTCTGTCTGTGGAGTGTGTTTCTCTCTAAATAAATCCACTTCTTACCTATCACTTTCTCTCTCACTGAATTCTTTCTGCCAGGAGATATTAAGAACCTGAGCTTCATTAAGTCCTGAAACCAGGTGTGTGATCTCAGTTGGAAGACTGTGGGTTTTGGCCAGGTTCGAGTCCTGGCCACATGGGTTCAAGTCCCAATTTGAGGTGCACGGTTTCACCATCACAGTACTAGATCAACTAAAACCTCACTTAAAACAGAAACAAAAATAAAAATAATTGAAATAACAATATCCAATAAAAATTGGCAACTGTCTTTAAAGCAGAGGTATAGATATTCTATTTCTCATGACCTCAAACCTCTTTTGGGTTTATTGTGCAAATTTAATAGGATGAAGTGGCCTTCAACTATCGTGACCAATGTCTGTCATGTCAGTATTTGTCTTCCTTTCTTTTTAAATAGCCACTGTATTTAATATTAGAATTCATTTTGAAAATACATGACCCTGTGCATGTATCAAGTTAGAAAATGATTTATTTGCATGTACAGTGTGGTGATTCAAAGAAAAAGCATACTCCCAACCCATGATCACAGGAGACATGCTTTTAATCACTTTATCTTTTTTCTGGTGTATCATTAAAAGGCATGTTTTATCAACTGGGACTAAGTTTTCTAAGGGAGCTATTTTAAAATGGAAAGCTTCAGAAAGCAGTAGAGGCAAATTAAACCACACTAGCTAGTAAACATGGATGCCTGTCACAAGACTCTTCTCCCTGAACATATATATAGTGTTGCTGTAGCTTTTTATATTACATCGAATGTCCATGGGACTGCCATATGGGGAGTGAAAAAGGTTTATCTCTCCTGTGATCCACCTGTTTTGGCCGTTTAGTAATTTTAGCAGGTGAGGGCCTCAGCATACATTCCCTTGCTTAATATATTGATTTTCTGTGGTAAAAAATTACTCCTGACTCTCATGTTTTATAGTGTTATTGGGGAGAATGCCTCTCACTGCGGAAACCTATCTCCTCTTACTATGCTGATAGAGAAAGAGGGTTGGCTCCTAACCTAATCTTCCCCCAACATATGCTCTATTGTGGATTTTAATCATGAACAGAGAGAAACAAAATAGAAAAATATTTCTACTCAACTATGGCATCATGGCTAGTCTGCTCCTTTATGGCATTGTAAACTTCAAAGTTCTGATTCACATCTCAGGATGGAATGTAATCTTCAAGTCATGAATGACTATAAAGAATCTAGATCACATAAATTATATAAATTTTGGAAATTTAATTTAAAATAAACATAGCATTTTTTAAATCCCATAACACTATACATTGTATAGGTTCTTCTAGTAAGAATGTTCCAGACTCTCTTGAGTTGTTATTGTTGTTTTTCTTAATTCTAGCCTTTATCTGTTTACAACAGATAGTAGATCAAATGCTACTTAAAGCCTTATCTCATCAGTGGCTAATATGACCTCCCCACCTGACTCCCATTCCCTAAACTGAAAAATTCCTACCCATCCTCCAGGGCTCTGTGAGACAGATCAGTCACCACCTTCCCCATCCTCAATTATTGTACAATTATTTATCTATTTTTTAAAAGTCTTAATCATATCATCTAAATAGTTTAAGTCCACAAAGCTGAATTACTAAATTGTGTTACTGTTTTTAACATAACAATAGGAGTTGTGAAAACCTGAAAGAATATGAGAAATGGAATTAGGAATCACCCAGAGGAAGAGAATAGCTTTAAAGTGTCAGGTGACCATTGCAGATCCAGTGACCCAAAGTTAGTCTATGTTTGATCCAAAACTAGCATAAGAAGATTTTGTAGAATAAACTACCCAGAGACAAAGTTGAGGTAGGGTAACAATCTAGGCGTAGGGACTAGGGCCAAGGGGAAGGTACAGAAAGACACTGACAATTTGCTGGGAAATCTAACTGTAGATTTATATAGAAGCCAACTAGGTGTGAAATGGTAGAGAAAACTCTTCTATCTCTGCCCTCTGGAAATTAAAGAAATGGATATTTTCAAATTTATTGAGGTGAAATTAATATGTAATAAATGCATCCATTTCAAGTGTGTAGTAATAACTTTTGGAAAGTGTATACAGTCAAGTAACCATCACAGTCAAGAAATAGAATATTTCTATTACTCCCCAAAAGTTTCCATTGGCTCTTTTCCACTCAGAATCTCTACTTCCAGTCCTAAGCAACTGCTGCTCTCCTTAGTGTCACTATAAATTATATTAGTCTTTTCAGCAGTCTGTATCAATGGAATCATATCATATCTCCATTATGTCTGGCTTATTTCACTTCAGCATGATATTTTGAGATTCATCCATGTTTCTGTGTGTAGCAGTAAATTTTCATATCAATTTCTGAGTAGAATTCCACTATATATTAGTTTGTTTATTCTTTAATTGTAATACATTTACCTTGTTTCCAGTTTTAGAGTTATGAATGCAGCCAGTATAGTTATGTACAATTATTTGAGTTGATATATTTTAATTGGTCTAAAATATTGATTCCTCTGGGCTAAAAATCCATAAGTATGATTTACAGGTTGTACGTTAAGTATGTGGTTAACTTTTTAAGAAATTGCAAAACTCTTTTCAAAGCCTTTCTGTAACCGAAAGAGAGTCCGGCTGCCACTGCTCAAAAGCCAATAAAGAGGCAAGGTTGGTGGAAAAGAAAGTTTGCTTTATTTTGGATGCCTGCAATGGGACCCCTGTCCAAAGGCCGACGTCCCCCCACTGACAGTCAGTGGGCAGGAGCTTTCATAGATGGAGGGAGGGGGCTACATGCAGAAACAGCACAGTCAGCTCTGACAGTCATCTTGAAATTGGTCATGTGGTGGTCTGATCAATGTCATCTTGATTGTTTTAGGTACAGTTAATCTTCACTTCCAGGGTCGGTTTCTTCCCATTTCTTTGAGGCCAGCTCTCGGAATGATGGCAGCTTATGTCATGGCTACAGTCTGGTCATCATGTAGTTAACGTCTTCCACCTGGCGGGGGTTTCAGTATCGATAAGACAGCTCCCAGGATGTGGCTCAGAATACTACCTATAGCCCTTGAGGAGGAACTAAAGGTCCTTGACTTTGCTTAATGACTAAACTGTTATTATTTAGTCTTGTTGGACAGCTTGTCTTTGCTTCTGCATTTTCTAACTTCTCCTATTAAACTTATTCTTTTGCTAAAGTTTTTCCACAGACAAAAGGCAGGCTGAGGACATGGGGGTTAAGGACCATAGGGTCCTGCTCTGTTTTATGTCTACCATTGTTTATTCCCAAGAGCAACGTATATACACTCCAGTTAGTTCACATGATTGCAAACACATAATACTGTCATCCTCCTAAATTTTATCCATTTCAATTAATGTGTAGGAGAATCACACTGTGGTTTTCATTTGGATTTTCCTGATAATTAATGATTTGCACATCTTTTCATGTGCTTATTGGCCATTTATATGCCTTCTTATGGGAGGGATATATGCAAATATATTGACCATTATGAGTGACTATTTTTTGTTGTTATTGTATTGAGAAGATTCTTTGTATATTTCAGTAAAACATTTTGATTAAATATACACCTGTTAAAATTTCTCCAATAGTTGGCTTGCCTTTTAATTTTCTTAATAGTATCTTTTGAAGGGTAGAATTTTTCAAATTAAATGAAATTAAGTTTATCACTTTTAAATTTATGCACATTTTTTGTGTCCTAAGAAATAGTTTCTTATACCAGGGTCGCAAAGAATTTCTTATATATTTTGTTTAAAGGCTTATTGTTCTAGGTTTCATATTTAGATCTATGATATATTTAGAGTTGAATTTTCTTTGTGGTGTAAAGCAAAGTTCTAGGTTATTTAAAACTGTTTTGATGTGTGGGTCTATAATTGCTCCAACAAAATTTTTTTAGAAGATTCTTTTTTCTGCATTGGGTTAAGTTGTCTGCCTTTTTAAAGGATCAACTGAACACTGAGATATGGAACCTGTATTCTGTTCTGTTGGTCTATATGTCTATTCTTATGCCTATACAACAACACTGTCATGATTTCTTTAGCTTTAGAGTAATTCTTGAAATTAGGTACTGTGATTACTCTATCTTTATTCTTCTTTTAAAATATCAATATTCTTAATCTTTTATATTTCCAAAAACAGGATCATCTTATTAATTTTTACAAAAATACTTAGGATTTTGATAGGGATTTCATTGAGTCTATAGATCAATTTTGGGAAGAATTAACACCTTTATTGAACCTCCCAATTGATACACATAGTATATCTTTCCATTTATTTAGCTATTCTTTAATATTCTCAGCATTGTTTTGTAGTTGTCAATGTATAGATCTTGTACATATTTTGTTACACTTTAATGTATTTTTGATGCTATTGTAAATGGTATTTTAAAAATTAATATTAGCTGTTGCTAGCATGTAGACATAAATTTCAGTATATTGCTCTTGTATTTTATAACCCTGTTGAACTCCGTTGTTGGTTCTAGTAGCATTTTGGGGGCTCCTCCTGTAGCATTCTCTACATATATGATTATGACTTCTGCTTGTGAATGCAGTGTTATTTCTTCACTTAAATCTGTGTGTCTGAGGTAGACAGCTTCTGAAGTTGCTCTTGATAATCCCTGTCTTGTGGCATTCATCCCCTATGTAATGCCCTCTCTGAGAATGGGCAGGACCTAACGACTCAATTCTAATGACTAGAATATGACAAAGTGATAAGATATTACTTCTGATACTAAGTTACCAAAGGCAGTCTTTGCTCACCCTCTCCCTCTCTCAGCTGCTCTCTTATGAGATAAATAGCTTAATGGAGAGATGTTACATAGTGAGGAGCTGAGCGTGACTTTGCCCAACAGACAGCAAGCAAAAGAGGCTACAAGTACAATAGTCTGCAAGGAACTGAGTCCTGCCAAGGAGCACATAAGATTAGAAGAGAATCCTTCCCCAGTGAAAGTGAAACCTTGAGATGACTGAATGCCCCACTGACACGTTGAGTGCAACTTTTTGAACAAGCCAGAGACAGGCTAGATTTCCTAGAACAGCGTTTTAAAAAGACAGATTACAATTCCCTGTACCTAATTTAAACAATAAATATGTGGGTTGTAAAGTAAAATAGATTGTTGTGCTTACAGAAAAACATAAATCAAAAAAGTAGCAAAACAAGGATGAGGCATCTGAAAATAAACAGAGAAAGGATTCTGGCATATGTACAATTAAGAGAATCCCTGTATCTTTAAAGAAATTACAAACATTCATTTAAATACCCCGTTCTTTTCTTTTCTTTTTTTTTTAACATCTTTATTGGAGTATAATTGCTTTACAATGGTGTGTTAGTTTCTGCTTTATAACAAAGTGAATCAGTTATACATATACACATGTTCCCATATCTCTTCCCTCCTGCATCTCCCTCCCTCCAACCCCTCCCTATCCCACCCCTCTAGGCAGTCACAAACCACCTAGCTGATCTCCCTGTGGTACGCGGCTGCTTCCCACTAGCTATCCACTTTACGCTTGGTAGTGTATATATGTCCATGCCAGTCTCTCACCTCGCCACAGCCTACCCCTCCCCCTCCCCATATCCTCAAGTCCATGCTCTAGTAGGTCTGTGTCTTTATTCCTGTCTTACCCCTATGTTTTTCATGACATTTTTTTTTCCCTTAGATTCCATATATATGTGTTAGCATACGGTATTTGTTTTTCTCTTTCTGACTTACTTTGCTCTGTATGACAGACTCTAGGTCCATCCACCTCACCACAAATAACTCAATTTCGTTTCTTTTTATGGCTGAGTAATATTCCATTGTATATATGTGCCACATCTACTTTATCCATGCATCTGTTGATGGACACTTAGGTTGCTTCCATGTCCTGACTATTGTAAATAGAGCTGCAATGAACATTTTGGTACACGACTCTTTTTGAATTATGGTTTGCTCAGGGTATATGCCCAGTAGTGGGATTGCTGAGTCATATGGTAGTTCTATTTGTAGTTTTTTAAGGAACCTCCATACTGTTCTCCATGGTGGCTGTATTTTCTTATCACCCACAATCACAGGGCTAGTGAGTGGCAGACCCTGGGTTAGGTCTAGGCTGGTCTGACGGACATACCCCTCAGGGACATCAAGTTTGGCCTGACTGCTGGCTCCAGTTTTGCCCTTATCTAATGAATGGCCATGGACAAGTTCTTGACCTCACTGAGTCAGTTTCTCTGTGTTTCTCCAAACCCCTTTCCATAAATACAATTGCTGTGAGAATACCAACCAAATGAGATAAGGCCTTTGTAAGTATTATAAAAACTCTAAAACAATCTGAAAATATAAACATTATTAAAATTATAATGCATTTTAAAATATAAAATGGTTGCTGCTGTCACAGTTCTGTAATTCTACTTTGGGAAAAGAAAGTAACAAAAGCAACAAAAGTTTGTTTAGAAAAAAGTTAGTTTATTATTTATTAAAATCTGTCAACAAAGTTTAAAAACTGCTAAAAGACCACATATTTTCTCAGTCTCTTTTAATATACAGAGAAGAATGAACAGAAGTCAATACAGGTGGTAAGTGATACAAATGTACGGATTTCAAAACATGATTTTACTGAGTGTACTATGCTCCACTGCTAAAGCAGGGTATGCAGTATGAGTCTGCCACTTTTCTGTGTTGTTCTTTACAATGTTAGGTGGGTTCCCAGTTTTATGAATTTACTTTTCCCTTAGAAAGTGAAACTATGTAACCCAGATGGGGACTTGAACCCATGGTTTTTGGTTGAGATCACATACCTGGTCTCAGGACTTAATGAAGCTCAGGTTCTTGATGTCTCGTCACAGAAAGAATTCAGTGAGGGACAAAGTGATAGGTAAGAAGTGGGTTTATTTAGAGAGAAACACACTCCACAGACAGAGTGTGGGGATGGCCCGTCTCAGAAGGTGAGAGGCCCTGAAATATGGGGTGGTTAGTTTTTATGGACTGGGTAATTTCATAGGGTAATGAGTGTGAGGATTATCCCAGATATTTTGGGGAAAGGGTGGAGAGTTCCAGGAACTGGGCCACCACCCACTTTTTGATCTTTGGTGGTCAGCCTTGGAAATGTCAAGGCACTGGTGGGTGTGTCACTTAGCATGCTAATGTATTACAATGAGCATATAGTGAGGCTCAAGGTCCATTGGAAGTCAAATCTTCCACCACCTTGGACCTAGTTGGTTCTAACCAGTTTTTGTCATGTCCTATGGCTATGTCATTCTTTTAAAGGTTGTGCCCTGCCCCCTTCCCTCCTATTTCAAAAGGACTATTTAAAATCTTGAACTAGTTTTTTAGCTTAAGGAATTAAACTGAGCTGGAAACTCATTTCTTCTGTATAGAGCAAATGAATATATTCCAGAGCAAAAGTATATACTTTCTGACAATTTTTTAATCCTTTGCTGGCCTAATTAAAAATAAAACAATGCTAGGAGAATGTACATAGTGTTGAATTAAATTGAACTGTTTACTTATTCACAGTTTTATTCATTACAGTCTCTAGAGAAGAAGAATTTATCAACTGATTTGGCCAACATTTAACATATTTTAGGGTGAGAGTTGGACAGTGGCTTTCTTGCCAACCTGAGTCTCCTGAAGACTATTCTGACACTTTGCACTTTGTCATCAGGGAGTCCACATGAGAGCAACATTGATGGGCCATTTCTAAGTGGGATAGGTCTCTGCAGGGGTCTAAAACTATAAAAAATTCTTCAAACATATTTTGAAGTAATTTTATCCTAGAGGTAGGCCCTTTCCAGGCAATTTATTTTCAGATTTTGGAAACACTTTAATGACTGGCAGGCCTTGTGTCTACAAATGAGGATAAATTCTAAAGACTTCTTTTCCTAGAATAAATCTCATCTTTCTCTGTGCCTTACTCTGATCTTAATCATTGTTGAGGAATATATTTTAACTTCCTTATTCAAGAGTTGTCTCTACTCTAATTTGAGGGATAAAACCTATAATCAGGGAAGTATTATTGTAAAGAAACAGAGCTCAGAGCTATGACACAGCAAATAACGTTGGTGCTATCTAGGATCTGTCTTTGGCTCTTATCAATGCATTTTATTTTATTTTTTATTTTTGGTTGTGCTGGGTCTTCGTTGTTGCACGCAGGCTTTCTCTAGTTGAGGTGAGCGTGGGCTACTCTTCATTGTGGTGGCTTCTCTGGTTGGGGAGCAGGGCTCTAGGTGCGTGGGTTTCAGTAGTTGCAGCACACAGGCTCAGTAGTTGTGGTTCACAGGATCTAGAGCGCAGGCTCAGTAGTGGCACACAGACTTGGTTGCTCCACAGCATGTGGGATCTTCCCAGACCAGGGATCGAATCCCTGTCCCCTGCATTGGCAGACGGATTCTTAACCACTGTGCCACCAGGGAAGTCCCCATGAATTTTAAAATATTTACCAGAAAAAAAAATCTGGGGTAAAAGAAAGAAGTCTTCGGGGGGGAAAAAAAAAAGGCCTGCTCTAAGGATCTGAGTAGTTCTCTAGTAGAACACATTGTTCCATACATTTAGCCATTTAAGCCTAGTCAGTTAGAAAGCGGGCGTCATGGAAACTCTGAACATGTGCTAATGGAACAGGTTTTTTGCTTGTTTCCTTTTTTATTTACTCTAGGAAAATGCTATCAAGCATAGAAAAAGCTTAAATAGACAGTTCATGCATAGTGGTGAATTTTGAAAAAGTAAATGGATACAAATAGGCAATTAACATATGAAAGGCAAATAGTAAATCACCCTTGTGATTGATCAAAGAAATGTGTATTTAAAACAACATCCCAGCACTGGTTTTACTCTAACAGAATAAATATAATTGTTATTACAAAGCCGACTGGACCATAGTTACATTACTGTTGCCATGATAAATTGGTATATTCTTTTTAAAAGATAAAGAGGTAACATGTAACAGTAGTTATGCAGGAATTCAAATGATCTAATCAAGAAAGCTAATTCCAGGAAACTACTCTATGATTATAAATAAACAGAAGCCCAAAATTTAATACAGAGAAATGCTTTTAGATGCATTCTCTATGATTGAAATTTTAAAATACTAGGAATAACTAAATTGTACAATATTATGAAAATGATACATTGATACAAGGAGCCATTAAATAACCATTAACTGTTTAAGTAATGTGAAGTCATAGCAGAACAATGAGAGGAGGGAGGCGTGGGCTTTTTACATGTTATCTAATATCATAAATAAATTTATATTAATACAGTGATTATATTTACATAAACATATGTACCTGTGTAAAAGCATGTCTCATCTTACCCTTCAGAATATAGAGGTAAAGTTGTATCTAATTTCTAGGATCACTCTGATGATTAAATGTGAAGTATAAAGTATGCATATAAATAAATTACATTCTAAAGTTATGATGAGGACTTCCCTGGTGGTGCAGTGGTTAAGAATCTGCCTGCCAATTCAGGGGACACAGGTTCGAGCCCTGGTCCAGGAAAATCCCACATGCTGCGGAGCAGTTAGGCCCATGTGCCACAACTACTGAGCCTGCGCTCTGGAGCCCGTGAGCCACAATTACTGAGCCCACATGCCACAACTACTAAAGACCGCACATTTAGAGCCCATGCTCCACAACAGGAGAAGCCACCACAATGAAAAGCCCACACACTGCAATGAAAAGTGGCCCCCGCTCGCCACAACTAGAGAAAGTTCGCACACACCAAAGAAGACCCAACGCAGCCAAAAAAAATAAATAATTTATTTTAAAAAAAGTTATGATGAGAAGATATCTATAATTAATAAATTACTTTCTAAGTGGGTTTTAGATCAATAAAAATAAAGGGGCAAAATAAGTTATATTCTCAGCTCTGTATTTTTTGTGATGTAAGAGGTGTGACTTTGGTTCATGGAATTACAAAGCAGACATAATCATATTAAGGATAATATTCATTTCATAATAGTGGAAACCACTTGTGCTATCCTCTAATCTCAATTTCACAAAGTACAACAGTGACATGTTATAACGTATGCTAAGTCTCCATATCTCTTTTGTATTCTACTCAACACAGTCTCACAATTCATAAGATGAATGTATCTCTGCTCAGCAGTTTCAGAAAATGTGAAACTTTGCCCATCATCCATTTCAAATGACATTTGTATTTATGGAGTTTGTCTAAATATCCCATTTCCTCGGAATAGAAATGATTAGAAACAGCTGTATTGCAAGGAAAAACGTAATAGAAAAAAAAAAAAAAAGGACAATTAGGGATAAAATCAAAAGGGAACCCTTGAAAGTGACCTGAGAGGTCCGGAGCTGCCAGTACTTTCTCATGGAGAGGCTGATGGTTAGAGCTGTGGTATACTGTTCTCACTTCCTAACTAAAAAATATGGTTTAAAAGAAAATTTTGGTTGTATGAAAACAGAAAGTTGATCAAGTCAGGGGTGGGGATGTGGTCTGGTATCTTAAGGAGAGAGAAATTCCTTTCCTGTGCACTAACTGATGTGTAATTTCAGTGTCCCAACTTCCTTCCATTCTTACATGGCTTTGCTGACTAGGAATAATTATAACAACAATGTATTTGGCACTTAACTTTGTGACAACTTAGTGCTGTTGCATACGGTTGAGCATGCTGTGTACTGCACAACACTGGAACCCTATTCACTTTGTAGTCAACTTAAATGCATATGTTCAAATCATTTTTTAATGGCAGCAAGATGTCTTGGGGAAGGGAATCTGTTTTAGTTAACACAAAGACACCACATGGGTAAATTGTGGCCCTGAACTGTACTTAGAAGGTGAAATACATTATCTATTTTATTTTTATAGAAACCTTTTATAATGGAACAGTATCTTTTTTTTTTTTTTTTTTTTTTTTTGGCTGTGTTGGGTCTTCGTTGCTGCATGCAGACTTTTCTCTATTTGCGACGGGTGGGGGGCTACTCTTCGTTGTGGTGCATGAGCTTCTCATTGTGGTGGCTTCTCTTGTTGTGGAGCACAGGCTCTAGGCATATGGGCTTCAGTAGTTGTGGCACGTGGGCTCAGTAGTTGTGGCTCACGGGTTCTACTGAGTGCAGGCTCAGTACTTGTGGTGATTGGGCTTAGTTGCTCTGCAGCATGTGTGATCTTCCCGGGACCAGGGCTTGAATCCCTGTCCCCTGCATTGGCAGGCAGATTCTTAACCACTGCGCCACCAGGGAAGTCCCTGGAACAGTATCTTAATTTAAAGATGAAGACGTTGAGCCTAAGAAAGATTGAAACTTGTCCAAGGTCATAGAGCTACTCATTGATAAACCTGGGACTTGAGTCCCAATTATTCTAATTATAAAGCTCATAAGTTTAAAAAAGTCATTTTATTATGGAAGTTCCAAACTTATTCAATGTTAAAACAAACTATACTGAATCTCCATGTATCCATCACCCAGCTTCTGCAACTATTAATGGTCTTGTCATCATGCTTCATTTATACTTCTATCCAGCATTTTTAAATTCTTATTTATATTTCCAGGCTCCTCATCTTATGTTTTTAAAAAATCTAATTACAATACATAGTTGAATTACAAGCTGCCTCCAGTATTTTATTTATGAAAGAGAAGTTCATGAACAGACACATAAATTGGTTAGAAGAGAAATGAACAAAGATTGACCTTCTTGACTATTTATTTTAAAAGTAAGGGAGACTAAAAAAAATATCAAACTCAAAAAAATATATATAGTATATATTCTTAATGGAAAGCAATAAAAGTTCATAGATTTTGAAAGGCTTACCTAAACTTCTGGCAAAATGAGTTCTAACCACATGAGATTTTTAGCAGCTGTATCATCAGTTGACTTAAACTCAAAGAAAAATCACAGATCCATACACATTTGAGATGGGAATGACCTCTGAGATCATGCAGTCAGTTCTTTATTATAAGATTGTGCTTGCTTTGCTTTGCAGTATATTCACCCACCTGATTTTAAAGTCAGACAATATAAAACAACAGGCTTATATAGACATCATAAAGGGCAATTACAAAAGTTGTCCCAATTGTCTGATAATCATACACTAACGACTGACAAGTCAGAGAGATCGTGCCCCTCGGAGATGTACAGTTGTCTTCACAGATAGGAGGTAATATTTATTATGACAAAAACATTGGATTGAGAATATTCAGTAAGTCAAAAAGGTCTAATCATGGCATATGGAATTAAGAGTGATACAGAAATGTTAGAAATGTACATATTATATACTTATTTGCATTTATTTCTATGTATATTAAGGTTTACATATAAATGTTAAGGTTTTTCTTTGTCTTTTTGGGGGTTTGGGGGCAGGTCTTCTGTAAAGATTGTAATATCTACTTATGCCAATGACTTTCTCAAAATTAGAGGATCCATCTAACTGTTTATTTTCTGGAAAACTCACTTTGATCTCCTGTGCATAATATTCAGCAACAGATTCAAAGTTGGTGTGGGGTGGGGTCGTGATTTATGGAGGTCTTTTTCTGAGTAGCTCCATCCTCTGGGAAATATCCCATGTGCTTTACACAGTAAGCCAGTTCCACCTTCCAATACTCCAAACTCTCCCTCATCAACTTAGGGTAGCCACTGTGTTTGGATCCTTCTCCTTGTGCCATGGCTCAGAAGGCATCTTTAGGCAGAAAGCCAGGGTTGATCATAGGGGTTCACCTCATTCTTTTTTCCTTCTCTTAGAGATTACAGCCCTGCAATTCTTATTTTTCAATGTTTGAGAAATTTTTTCAAAAAATTATTTCCCAGTTTTCTTGTTATTTAGAGGGAGAAGCTAAAACTAGTGCCAGGTACCCTATTATGACCACAGGCATAAATTTTCTCTACAAGGTTTAGCCCTTGGAGTATGTATGTATGTATGTATTTATGTCTTATATGGACTGATTTAAATGTACTTCCTAAATACAGTCTTCCTGGATCACTTAGCTATAATTAGAATTAGACTTTATCCCCTTTTTCCTCAATAGTGTTTACTCATATCCAAATTTTGTTGTATCATATTTTATTTAGTTATGTATCAACCCCTGGTGGAGAGGTGGATCTCTAATCTTGAAAGTGGTGATACAAAAGGAACAGTGCATCTACTCGCATGGTATCTTGCTTGAGAGTACCTTCTAAAATCAGCCACAAAATCTGCTGGGACAATGAAAGCTGATAACTTATTGAATTGAGGAGGCTACAGGCTGTCAAAGTCATTGTCAGGTTCTGGGCCATTCTGGAGTAGCCTCAATAATATAATGAATAAAATTTACAACATAGCTGTATCTTGTTAATAATATTACCAAGAGTCCAGTCTCTGATATTTCCAAGCATATGGAAAAAATAAAGCTTAATTTGATAAGGTAGCAAACACTGCTTGACCACTCCATATAATTAAGTATTTTCTCTATTTATGAAAAATAATATATACTGAGCAACACTGTATATAGATTCTTTTTTTCTTTCTTTTTTTTTTTTTTGTGGTACACGGGCCTCTCACTGTTGTGGCCTCTCCCATTGCGGAGCACAGGCTCCGGACATGCAGGTTCAGCAGCCATGGCTCACGGGCCCAGCCGCTCCGTGGCATGTGGGATCTTCCCAGACCAGGGCACGAACCCATATCCCCTGCATCAGTAGGCGGACTCTCAAACACTGCGCCACCAGGGAAGCCCTATAGATCCTTTAAAAATATTTTTTTATATTAGAAACATCTCTATTGCAAACTACTGGACGTGTATTAGTCTCCTTCAATCATAAATTCACCTCCACTACATGACTATTCATCCTCTATTCCATACTTGTACAAAGCAGATGTTTAATAAAAATATTATTAATCTAGGGAATTAAACTTCAACTATTTAAGCTGTCATCCTGTCAATTCTGGAATTGATATATCTAAAATTGTGATAAAATAACTATGTTTTCACTATTTAAGGAGGCAATAATTAAAACTTACTTAAATTTTCATATTCAAATCTTTGACAGTCTCATGAAATGAGATATGGATTCTTTGCTGAAGAAAGCACCCATAAATTCAGACATCATTTGCCTGTGATCTGAAGGAATTCCCTATTTATTCATGTAGGAAGTGATATTTTCAGTTCATCTAAAAGAGGGGGCAGACCCTGTTGGTATTTGCTAAATAGAAGGAGTCTAAGAAATAACACTTTTGTCCTTGCTAGAATATTTGGACAATTAAAGATATATTTGTCTCATTTCCTACTAAAAGAGCAATACATATAGTCTTAAGATAATAAACAATAATAACTATAAGGGCATGGTGACTTTATTTCCTCTCATTTATGTAATCCATTTAATAAACATTTAGTGTATTTCTACTACAGGTGGACACTGCAGAAAGTTTTAGGAATAATGTCATGAACCAAACAACCTTGATTTTGCTTTTATGAGTCTTCAGTTCTTGTTTGGGGAGATAAATAATGAACAAGTGAGCAAATAAGTAAACTTATATTCATTTTTTACTGTAAGGAATATAAATAAAATACAGCATTGTGACATAGGGAACAGAACCCAAAGGACTTGAGGTTGGGTAAAGTCTAACGGCTTTTGGAGACACAGTGCATGAACATGGGAGCTCTCCACATTGTTCAGAACTAGATCAGGGATAGGAATATAGCCAATATTTTATAATAACTATAAATGGGGTACAGCCTTTAAAAATTGTGAATCACTATATTGTATACCTATAACTTATAGGTACATCCATATACTTCAGTAAAAATTTAGATCAGGGATGGAGGGAGGAGGCAGATCATAGAGCACCATATGTCATGATAAAAAGCTCTCTGTGTTCAGAATCAAGCAAGGAAACTAAAAGAATGAACTCTTTCACAATGGAAGGTGAAGCTACAAATTCCTACTAAAGAAATTAATGATAATGAACCACTTATGAACTCAGGTTAGGAGAGAGAACAAACGTGAATAAGTATGCACCAGACACAAGAAGTAAAGGCATTGCAAAAGAGAAGCCATGTGACACAGACGAAAATGACATGATACCTAAATCACTAGATCCACCACTTTCCAGACAGGCAGGTAGAAAGAAAACCAGAAGAAAGGATTGTCGTGGAAATTAAGACAAAAAAAAGTGTTCAAAACCAAGTACATCTTTAAAATAAAATAAAAGTAGCAATGATTTCTAATGTAGAAGATGAAATAAAAATTTTAGGATAGATATGGAAAGATGCACCATAGCATCTTTCAGAAAAGTTAACTAATGCCATAATCATCACACTGGAAGTTTCTATGGCTTGTTAAATACAGGGATCAGAACTCTTACAAGCATCCTAAAACTAAATATGTTCCCTGGCATGTGATCAAATGGAAGATAAAAGAGAGAATCTAGTATGTATTGATCACATACTCTGTGCTAGGCATTTTGAATAAGACAGTGATTAGGAACACAGAAGCAACGGATGGATTGCCAGTGTTCAATTCTCAGCTTTACCATTTATCAGCTCTGTGATCTTGAGCATGGGGCATCCAAACTTCAAAGGGTCCTAAAATGCTGTTTCAGTATTTTTATGTAGATCATTACTCATAGCACTATACATGTGACTATAATAGGTTATTTAAAATAAATTTGTTTTTCCAAATAATTGACATATCTCATCAGAACTTTAGTGAGAGATACAATGAAAGAAGAATGAACTGTTATTTAAGCCCTTTTCAGCTACAGCATTTATGTATTTCTCTTCTGCATACAATTAGTTAATACAATTGCTTCCTTCTTTTGTTTTGAGGATGTAATGTGCTAGCTCTCAATTTTTTGGAAATAAAATGCTCCCTAAACCAAGCTATGGGCTGAAAAGCACAAATGCTCTGCTCAGGTAACCAGTTAGCAAGTTTAAAATCACTATGAAAATAGCACATTTTAATTATTTTCTGATATAGTTGAGAGTTCAGATATGCCAATACATGTGACTGAGCAGTCAAGAGATAAATTTCTCCTTTCCCAGTCGCTCCCACAGTTTCTTTTTTTTTTTTTCCTTCTTGCTTCTGATATACAGTGTTATCTGCAGTGATGAATTTTAATGGTCTAATAAAGCTCTTCATTTACGGGAGACTTTTTAATCAATGGGATCAGAATGAAAAGTGATGTAGTTAAGAAAAAATTGCCAGTTATAACAGAGAACCATTAAAAATTATACATGTGTATCTATACGTGCAACGCCTATTTCCTTTTGACTTAAATCATATAAAGGAACATTTAATTGGCATCCACATCAGATCTCTTTATCAACTTTCTTATACAACTACAACCATAGTGCCTTCTGGTATTTTAACTGAAAGAAGACTTAAAGACACTTGATGACAATCTGGATGTAAAATATGTCTAGATCATTATAATTACCCTCAAACTTATATAATAAAAATCAGTTATTTTACTGAGTAGCTTTTACTAATTCTTTCATATATTCATAGAAAAGCTAACTTTATTTCTTTAATTATATTTACTTATAGGTTATTTTAATATAATTGTACAATTACAAAAACACACAAATTATATAACTATCTTTGGGTAGAGGCAGTTCAATGACTGGGTGAAGAAATTCACTGACCTTAAAATTTTAGTGGGCTGTGAACGTTGGTCATTATGGTTTACAGAAGAGAGAGAGTTCATCAGTTAATCCAGTGTGTCAGTTAAAGAGTTCATTTTAAAAAGAGTATACTTTTCCTCAAAATGATAATGACTGTAAATGATGAACCCACAGCTAACATAATACTCAAATGGTAAAAATTGAAGACTATCCTTCTAAAATCAGGAACAAAACAAGGATGCCCACTCTCACCACTGTTATTCAACACAGTATTAGAAGTCCTAGCCAGAGCAGTTAGGCAAGAAAAAGAAATAAAACACATCCAAGTTGGAAAAGAAAAAGTAAAACCATCACTCTTTGTGGGTGACATGATTTTATATATAGAAAACCCAAAGACTCCACCAGAACTATTCTAAACAATAAACACATACAGTAAATTTGCAGGGCAAAAAATCGACATACAAAATTCTGTTGTGTTTCTGTATACTAACGATGAGGTATTAAGTGGTCCAAAAAGTGCCTTCAGTTTTTTAAGTAAAAATAAAAGACACATTTTTCATTTTCACCAAGAACTTTATTGAACAACATATTCATCCTTTTGTTCCACTACATTGTGCCATTTTTCAGGCAACTTCATAATTCCGTCTTCCCAAAACTTTTTATCTTTTTGAGCAAAAACTGTTCCAGGTGCCTTTTATAGTCTTCCAGGGAATTGAAATTTTTTCTCTTAAGAGAATTTTGTAAAGACCAAAATAAATGGAAATCTGAAGGTGCAATGTCTGGTGAATATGGCAGATGAATCAGAACTTCCCAGCCAAGTTGTAACAGTTTTTGCCTGGTCTTCAAAGAAACATGTGGTCTTGCGTTACCCTGATGGAAGATTATGTGTTTTCTGTTGACTAATTCTGGACGCTTTTCGTCAAGTGCTGCTTTCATTTGGTCTAATTGGGAACAGTACTTGTTGGAATTAATCATTTGGTTTTCTGGAAGGAGCTCATAATAGAGGACTCCCTTCCAATCCCACCATATTGACAACGTCACCATCTTTGGATGAAGACTGGGCTTTGGTGTGGTTGGTTGTGGTTCATTTCACTTACCCCACGATCTCTTCCATTCCACATTGTTGTACAGTGTCCTCTTTTCATCGCCCATCACAATTTGTTTTAAAAACGGAACATTTTCATTATATTTCAGTAGAGAATTGCATGCGGAAATATGGTCAGGAAGGTTTTTTTGGCTTAACTTTTGTGGAACCCAGACATCAAAGTGATTCACATAACCAAGCTGGTGCAAATGATTTTCAGTGCTTGATTTGGGTATTTTGAGTATGTCAGCTATCTCCCACGTAGTATAACGTTGATTGTTCTCAATTATTGTTTCAATTTGATCGCTATCAACTTCAGCTCTTCTACCCGACCATGGAGCATCATCTAGTGAGAAATCTCCAGCACAAAACTTTGCAAACAACTTTTGACATGCTCGATCAGTCACAGCACCTTCTCCATACACTGCAAAAATCTTTTTTGTGCATTTCAGTTGTGTTTTTACCGTTCTTGAAGTAATAAAGCATAATATGCCAAAAATGTTGCTTTTTGTCTTCCATCTTCAATATTTAAATGACTACACAAAAATTCACCAATTTTGATGCCTTTTTTTTAAATGCACGCTGATAGGACAGCTGTCACATACAGTCTAACAAAGTTGTTTCAAATGAAGTTAAAGACAAATAAGTGCTACTAGAGCCATCTTATGGGAAAAAAAATGAACAAAACTTTTGGCCCACCCATTAGAAGAAAGAGAAATTAATAAAACAATCTTATTTATAACATAACATAAAATACCTAGATTTAACTAAGGAAGTGAAAGACCTATATACACTAAAAAATATAAAACATTGTTCAAAGAAATTGAAGAAGAAACAAATAAATGGAAAGATATCCAGTACTCATGGATTGGAAGAATTAACATTGTTAAAATGTCCATATTACCTAAAGCAACCTACAGAGTCAGTGCAGTCCCTATCAAAATCCCAAGCATATTTTTTCACATAAATAGAACAAAAAATTCTAAAATTTATATGGAATCATGAAAGACCCTGAATAACCAAAGAAATCTTGAGAAAAAAGAACAAAGCTGACGGTATCACACTCCCTGATTTCAAACTATATTACAAAGCTGTAGTATTCAAAAAAAGTATGGTATTGGCAGAAAAATAGATACATAGATCAATTGAACAGCATCAATAGCTAAGAAATAAACCTGCACATATGTGGACAATTAATTTATGACAAAGGAACAAAGATCATATAGCGGAGAAAGGACAGTCTTTTCAATAAATGGTGTTGGGAAAACTTGACAGTCATGTGCAAGAAAATGAAACTAGACCACTACCTCATACCATACACAAAAATCAACTCAAAATAGATTAAAGATTTAAATCTAAGACCTGAAACCATAAAATTCCTGGAAGAAAACATAGGCAGTATGGTCTTTGACATTAACCTTAGCAATATCTTTCTAGATTTGTCTTCTCAGGCAAGGGAAACAAAAGAAAAAATAAACAAGTGGAACTTCATCAAAATAAAAAGCTTCTGCACAGCAAAGAAAACCATCAACCAAATGAAAAGACAACCTACTGAATGGGAGAAGATATTTGTGAAATCATATATCCAATAAGGAGTTAATATCCAAAATATATAAAGAACTCATAACCCAACAACAACGAAAACAAAAACCCAATTAAAAAATGTGCAAAGAAGCTGAACAGTTTTAAAAGGAAGATATACAGATGGATAGCAGGCACATGAAAAGGTGTTCATCATCACTAATCATGAGGGAAGTACAAATCAAAACCACGGTGAGTATTACCTTATATCTGTTAGAATGGCTGTTATCAAAAATACAGGAAATAAATGTTAGTGAGAATGTGGAGAAAAGAGAACACTCATACACTGTTAATGGGAATGTAAATCGGTGCAGCCTCTATGGAAAACAGTATGGAGATTCCTCAAAATTAAAAATAGAACTACCATATGATCCAGCTATCCCACTTCTGGGTGTTTATCCAAAGAATACAAAAACATTAATTTGAAAAGATATGTGTACTCCTATGTTCCTTTCAGCATTATTTACAATAGCCAAAATATGGAAATAACCTTACTGCCCATCAATGGATGAATACATAAAGAAGATATTTATAGTATATACACATGTAACACTACACAGCCATAGAAAAGATGAAATCTTGCCATTTGCAACAACATGGATGGATCTTGAGGGTATTATGCTAAGTCAAATTAGTCAGAGAAAGACAAATGTATGAAACCATATGATTTCAATCATATGTGGAATATAATAAATAAATAAATAAACAAACAAACCAAACAAGAATAAACACATAGATACAGAGAACAGAGTAGTGGTTACCAGAGGGGGTGGGCAGGGAGAGTGAAATGCGTAAAGAGGATCAACTGTATGTTGATGGATGGAAACTAAATTTTTGTTGGCGATCACATTATAGGGTATACAGAAGTCGAACTATAATTTACACATGAAACATATAAACAAATATTACTTCAATAAAAAATAAATTTAAAAAAGAGCATACCGTATTTTTGAAAAATTTGAAAATCAGTAAGTTATATGTCAAAAAGGTGAAGATGCTATACTGAATTAATGCATACATGGTATCAATGTAGTATTTAATCTTGAATCTATAACACAACCAAGATGATTTGTCTCTGATAATACTTAAAATAACTAAATATAGAATTACCTTGAGTTTCTAATGGTGTATTCCTAATGTTAATACTTTATATTGCTAATTTATATTTGTATCTGTACCTTATTTTATTTATTTATTTTTTTTACATCTTTATTGCAGTATAATTCCTTTACAATGGTGTGTTAGTTTCTGCTTTATAACAAAGTGAATCAGTTATACATACACATATGTTTCCAAATCTCTTCCCTCTTGCATCTCCCTCCCTCCCACCCTCCCTATCCCACCCCTCTAGGTGGTCACAAAGCACTGAGCTGATCTCCCTGTGCTATGCGGCTGCTTCCCACTAGCTGTCTATTTTATGTTTGGTAGTGTATATATGTCCATGCCACTCTCTCACTTTGTCACAACTTACCCTTCCTCCTCCCCATATCCCCAAGTCCATTCTCTAGTAGGTCTGTGTCTTTATTCCCGTCTTACCCCTAGGTTCTTCATGACATTTTTTTTCTTAGATTCCATATATATGTGTTAGCATATGGTATTTGTCTTTCTCTTTCTGACTTACTTCACTCTGTATGACAGACTCTAGGTCCATCCACCTCATTACAAATAGCTCAATTTCATTTCTTTTTATGGCTGAGTAATATTCCATTGTATATATGTGCCACATCTTCCTTATCCATTCATCCGATGATGGACACTTAGGTTGTTTCCATCTCCTGGCTATTGTAAATAGAGCTGCAATGAACATTTTGGTACATGACTCTTTTTGAATTATGGTTTTCTCAGGGTATATGCCCAGTAGTGGGATTGCTGGGTCATATGGCACTTCTATTTGTAGTTTTTTAAGGAATCTCCATACTATTCTCCATAGTGGCTGTACCAATTCACATTCCCACCAACAGTGCAAGAGTGTTCCCTTTTTTCCACACCCTCTCCAGCATTTATTGTTTCTAGATTTTTTGATGATGGCCATTCTGACTGGTGTGAGATGATATCTCATTGTAGTTTTGATTTGCATTTCTCTAATGATTAATGATGTTGAGCATTCTTTCATGTGTTTGTTGGCAGTCTGTATATCTTCTTTGGAGAAATGTCTATTTAGGTCTTCTGCCCATTTTTGGATTGGGTTGTTTGTTTTTTGGTTATTGAGCTGCATTAGCTGCTTGTAAATTCTGGAGATTAATCCTTCATCAGTTGCTTCATTTGCAAATGTTTTCTCCCATTCTGAAGGTTGTCTTTTGGTCTTATTTATGGTTTCCTTTGCTGTGCAAAAGCTTTGCAGTTTCATTAGGTCCCATTTGTTTGTTTTTGTTTTTATTTCCATTTCTCTAGGAGGTGGGTCAAAAAGGATCTTGCTGTGATTTATGTCATAGAGTGTTCTGCCTATGTTTTCCTCTAAGAGTTTGATAGTATCTGTACTTTAGAGAAAAAAAAATCACATTTAATTTTAAAGTACATATTTGGTACCAGATAAGTAGAGAATTTTCTCATATTTTATATGAATAAGAAATAAGTTATTAGATAAGGAATGAACCACTGTACCTCTGGCATTGTCATTAGACAAACCCCACTGGACAAATAAGACTACAGGTCTACAGAAAGCCAGAGAAAGTAACTTTTAGTTCTTATAATCAGTGAAACATACCGAATATGTGCATTTATGCACAAGTGTGTGCCTGTGATAGGCAGCACTGTGTCTGATGGTAAATGGAGCACAAGGTTCATTGAGCTGGAAGGGTTGCATTTTCACTTCCATCATTTTTCCCTATGTTTTTTCAAAACATAGAACATTGGAGCTGAAAGATATGTGAAACAATTTGTCATCCAGTGGTTGCAACCATGTTCTTCAGAGGTCTAGGGATCCAGGCAAATACCGCAGTGTTCTCTGTTGGTGGATAGAGTCAGAGTTAGTGAGGAGAGGCCAGTACCTGAGGCTGGAGTTCTCCACCTCCAACCCCAGAAGATTAGCACTTCCCTCTTTACATAGTAGACTCCCACATAAGGTTTCCTTTGAAGAAAGAAAAAAGAGAAATCCATATTTTAAACTATTGAGATCTTACCCCTCCTTTTACAGATAAGAAAATGTTAAGGCCAGAAAGGTTTAGAATTCATTTAAGGTCACATATGTAGTAAGACTCAGTGCTACTCCTCAACACACATATTTTCAAATGCCTTCTCTCTTCCTCCTCCCTCTCATTTATTCCTTGCTGTGAAAATAATGTTGAAGAAAACAATTCAAAAAATAAGTATAGAGAATCCATTCTATACCAGAGGTACGCACCAAGTATCATCCAAAGCTTGGATAATTCCAGCTAAAGTGTCTTCTCTGAAAGTTTTCTAATGGCTTCCTTATTATGAAATATTTTAAGGCTGGGTCAGAGCTGATAAAGAAAGTGTGCTTTGGGCTTCCCTGGTGGCTCAGTGGTTGAGAGTCCGCCTTCCAATGCAGGGGACACGGGTTCATGCCCCGGTCCGGGAGGATCCCACATGCCGCGGAGTGGCTGGGCCCGTGGGCCATGGCTGCTGAGCCTGTGCGTCCGGAGCCTGTGCTCCGCAACGGGAGAGGCCACAGCAGTGAGAGGCCCTCATACCGCAAAAAAAAAAAAAAAAAAAAGAAAAAAGAAAAGAAAAAGAAAGTGTGTTTTGCAGATTAGCAATGTCTATCATCGTTTTAGGAATGAAAGCACACAGCCACTGAAGCCCTGAATCAGGTGGTATTGATTATTGCTGCTGTAACAGATGATCAAAAACTTAGTGGTTTCAAACAATAACCATGTATTATCTCACACTTCTGTAGGTCAGAAGTCCAGGTATAGCACGACACAGCTTGGGGCTGTGTCATAAGATGTTTTACAGGAGTGAAATCAAGGAAGCAGCAGGGTAGCTTTCCTTTTAGGTTGTTGATAGAATTCATTTCCATGCAGAGATCCCTGTTTGCTTTCTGGCTCTTTCCAGGGAGACTCTCTCAACTCTTTGGCCACCTGTATTCCTCGTCATGTTTCCTTCATTTCCAAGGCAGCCTCAGTGCACTGAGTTCTCTCCCTTTGAATCTTTCTGACCTCTCCTTCTGCCTCATGTCTTCTGCCTACAGCAAGAGAACAGTCTGTTCACAAGGGCTCATGTGATTAGGTTGGATGAGCCCAGGTAATCCAGAATAACCTCCTTTTTTAAGATTAGTAACCTTAATTGCCACATAACAAAACATATTTATAGGTTACAGGGATTAGGCTGTGGGTGTCTTTGGGAGGTCATTGTGTATACCACACCAGTTCCTCAGAGAGTCCTTTATTGAAAGCAGATATTTGTTTGCAAATCAAAGCACATATTTTTCAATCATATTTATTTACTAAAGGTGTTTATAAATCAGCCATTATGAAAAATATATTTTAACTCATAAATCCCCAGCGTATTTAAACATACATTTAAAGAACTTTTATAAAGAAGAATGTATCATAATGTTGATCTCTTAGGTATGAAGGATAATGGCATAATATATCCTCTTCAAAGAACATTAACGTGGAAGAAATAATAAATTTATAACATTCAAAGATCATTATCTAGCTCATCTCAATTGAATCAGTTGATGTACTGAGTCTAATAATTTTGAAGAAATAAGAGGAAGAATTTCAGTTAACAGTAGTGTCTTTAGGTAAGAAAGCAGGCAACCATCAATGTCTTTGAATGTCCATCTTCTTACAATCTCACCTTTGGATAAAGGAATCAATTTGGCATGGATGATATGGAGGGAGACCAAGCCCTTTAAGTAAAAAATAACTAGGATGCTAAGAATTCATAAAATCAGTATGAGTTTACAAGATGATGCTATCCTCCTCCTTCCTTCTCCATATGCAATTGTTAGGGTGTATTAATGGAGGTAGAATATGTAGTATAAGTGAGGAGATAATCCTCAATTCTGCATTGGTCCAACTACACCTAGAATGTTGTATTCAATATTGGAAATCATGCTTTGTAGAAATAAACATCATGGATTTTAGAATAGAGCTTCCAACATGTTAAGGTAGATCAAATATGGCATTTGAGGAATAGTTAAAATAATTGGAGAAGATTAGAATAAAGATTTAGTCCTATTTGCAAGTATTTAAAAGACTTTCCTGAAATTAAAAAAAAAACAAAAAAAACAAGGGACTGAATATTTTCTGAGTGACTTTAAAGGGAAGATTTTTGACTAATTAGGTGGACGTAACAGAGAAGCATGTCTCTGCCTTAATAAAGGTAAGAGATAACTTCGTTACTTTGGGAGCTGTTTAACACTGAAAAAGCTACCCCAGAGAGTGATTTCCTAGTAACTGGAGATGTTCAAGGAGGCCTTGATGAATATTTGGAGGTCATGCTATAGAGAGAGCAGCAGTGCTTCTCAAACTTTAATGCACATACCAACCATCTGGGGACCTTGTTAAAACTGTAATGTCTGAGTCAGTAGATCCAGGGTAGGCATAAGAGTCTGCATTTCTAAGAAGTCCCAGGTAATGCAGATTGCTGATGCTCCCCAGACCCCTCTTTGAGCAGCAATTTTGTAGAAGGATTACATGCACAGTATAGCAGAATGCATTAGTGATCTAAGAATCCTTTCATCCCTGATACCTTATTAAATCCTGTTGGGCCTATGAGGAACATGACTATTCTGTTGGTTAGGGAATTTCTATAATCCTTTCCACTTTGGCAAGAGAAATAGGCAAACTTTCACAAAAGTCAGAGAAAGTGAGATTATCTTGACTAAGAGGAGGACATCTGGGACTTGGTATACATTTCTCCTCACCATATATTATTTCTGTCTCTTATATTGAGGTTTTTGACAGCAAATGATGATCAGAAACTGTTTTCTGGTTCCTGTAGAAGTATCATTTCATCTTGTATAACTGTTCCTTGGCCTTATTTAGTATGTTTGAAGTAGAACTCTTAACTGAGGTGTTTATATTTGGATCATGCTTAAATGTCAAATGAATTTTGGCAAATTCCATGTGGCAGGAAAAAACATTCAACTTCCAAAGCCTTTTGTTCTTATTTTATACTTTCTATGGTTTCGCTGTAAAGGGAGGGCTGTTAAAACTTTAGTCACTGACTCTAAGCGGAAACATGGTGACTGAATTATATAAATCTATGATCAGAAATGTCTAAGCACTTTATCTGCATTAGCACATGGATTATAAACCATATGTAGTTTTCCCATAATTAAATATTTTCTCTAAAATGCAATGCATTTTCTGCTACATTATCAAAGTTCCATTCAAAGAAGGTGGTGATGGTTTCACTGTTACATGATTGATTCTAGTTACTTGTTTTGGCATTGGATGGGGGCTATCAAAGTGAAAAAAGTTAAGATTTTCACATAATTTTCAAAACCTGTCACAAAACAGATAAAACAACCAATTATTCTCCCCTCCTCTTTATATTCTAATTTGAAGCCTTGTAGCTTCAAATTAGAATAAAAATGTTATTAGTATAGTTCAAATTTTAGCTCCTAGTACTAACATCAGGCTAAGAACCCCACTAAAAGTCAAAGAAAGAATCTGCACACATCAGTTTGAGAAGGCTGAAAGGAAAATAATGAAAGTACTAAGAAATGTTCTAATTCTTAGTATTTGTTTCCAATGTGTCTACTAATCATTAGTAAGTATGAGTACATGATTTAATAGATTTGTTACAGATTATATAGAAAATCATGATAAATTGGTTCAAGGAGCTAGGCTTCAAGCTTTGTGCTCTGATTAATGGAAACCATTCTTTTAGGATGTTAAAAGGGACAGTCGGTTTAGGGGAGCTTAAGCTGACAGATTTTATTTACCATATTGGGAGAAAATGAAACTCTATTTACTTTGCATTTAGATGCCAATCATTGAAAAGTCAATTTCTATAAATAAATAGTTTCTATCTTCCTGTCTGCTTTAAAAGGAGACTGTTACGAAACCTCTTTAGAAGACTAATCTTGGTACAGGTCCACGTTTCAGAGGCCCAAAATGGTCTATCAAAAACAGATTCATAGTTGAAGAAATTTAATTTTTGAACAGTTGGGAAAGTAAAATTTCCACAGAACTCAACCAAGGTGGATGGGGTTGTCTAATTGATTTGGGACCATTGAGGCATATATAAGTAGATCTTACTGTATAAGACTAAAGCAGGATATGTAGTTTTATATAGTTATATACATATGTGTATGTATATACACGCACACGTGTGTATGCATGTATGTGTGTATATATATACTTCGAATACGTGTATTGTTTTACTGAGCATGTCTTTAATACACAATGCTTATGTGACAGCAGTGTATTTGGAGATGGGGTGTGATAAGAAAATGATTTCCAGGAGAATATGGAGGCGGACTGTAGAGATGGGGGGAAGCTGGAACCAGATGCTCATTGTGGAGTCCAGCATGTAAGAGAGAGAGGGATAGGGAGAGGGGGAGGAGGGAAGGAAAGAAGGAAGGAAGGGAGGGAGGGAGGGAGGAAAGAAAGAATATCTAAAATTAGGATATTTCTACAGAAATTGTTCAAGGGTAATACCACCTGTATTTAGATTCATTTCTCATATGTCTATTGGAAAGGGAAAAAAAAGACAAATATAAACATCAGCTTTATTTTAAAGGGGTTCTGTACCCTTTTAAAGATGTTATTGTGTTAGACAGAGAAATATTCACCATTAATATTTAATAAATTCATTTTTCTCAAAATAGCATCATTATACCTCTCCCAATTCCTATATTATCCTATTATTATTGCTATATCAGTATCTCAGCGTTTTACTTTAGGTTTGTATTAAAAAATCTTTTAGTGCAAGATCATATCTATCTTATCTGTATCCACATGGCACTGCAAATTTTTATGGCTATTTTTATCAGATAAATATGAGATTAACTTGTAAAGGCCAACAGAAATTCTAGTTGGGAACTGAGTTGAGATTGAAATGAAAAAATAGATAAGTTTATTCCTAGATTCTATAATCTATTTTAATTTTGATTGGCTAGGAGCCAAGTATTCCAGATACGTGGAAATCTTACTTATTTCTCAACATTCTTCAATAAAAGCCCATGTTCTTCCGTTCAAGGGTCTCAAAGCTCAGGTTAAAACACCCTCAGATTTTATATGCCCTTTTAATCCCTTCTACAAAATTTGGCTTTCCTGCATTGTTTTCAGAAACAGTTTTGAGTTCTATTTTCTGTCTCCTGTTGAAATTCCTAATGCTTATAGTCTTATAAAGAATTCTGTGATTCCATCATTGTTAATGGGAAGAGACCCTGCAAAAACACACTGAGAATATGAGAGTCCAGTGGTCACTCACTGAATGGGATGACAGGAATGGGAAAGTGTTCAAATACCTGTTTCTTAGCAGGTGTGACCTCTTGGCTTTACTATGATTATGGAGGCTTTGTCATATGGAGAGAGGTGTGGGTTGAGAGGTGTTTCTGGGTTTTTTGTTTTGTTTTGTTTTTAAAATAGTGGTATTAGCAAAGGTGTAATGAAAGTTTAGAGTTGATAAGTACACATTAAAACATGTCTTCCATTAAAAATTTGAGCTCTTTTCAGGCATACCAACTTATGGACTAACTGTGCTAGGAGAGTAAAATAATATTCCAAATTCTCAATTTTACAAAGATTACTGATTCTAGAGTAGGGGGAATAAAAACAGGGAACTGTCAGATTGCCTCAGGTGTAAACATATATTATTTTAAAAACAATTTAAAAACCTAACAATATTGTTCTATGTGATTATGAATTCTTATTATATACTCTGTTCATTTTATACATGTCTTGGAGATAACAACCCCAAAGGCAGTATGTTCTGGTATTGAGTGACATATACTAACAATATCTTACCCTCTCGCTCTTCTCTTGCACCCCCTGTGTGTATGTGTGTGTGTGGCGTGTGCCTCCCTACCTCTGTTCTTTTTTTTTTCTATCTCATGTCTCATTTATTCTTTTTTTTTAAGATGTTAAATTTTTTTATTAGTTTCTGCTTTATAACAAAGTGAATCAGTCATACATATACATCTGTTCCCACATCCCTTCCCTCATGCATCTCCCTCCCTCCCACCCTCCCCATCCCACCCCTCCAGGCGGTCACAAAGCACCGAGCTGATCTCCCTGTGCTATGCGGCTGCTTCCCACTATCTATCTACCTTACGTTTGGTAGTGTATATATGTCCATGCCTCTCTTTCGCTTTGTCACAGCTTACCCTTCCCCCTCCCCATATCCTCAAGTCCATTCTCAAGTAGGTCTGTGTCTTTATTCCCGTTTTACCCCTAGGTTCTTCATGACATTTTTTTTAATTCCATATATATGTGTTAGCATATGGTATTTGTCTTTCTCTTTCTGACTTACTTCACTCTGTATGACAGACTCTAGGTCTATCCACCTCATTACAAATAGCTCAGTTTCGTTTCTTTTTATGGCTGAGTAATATTCCATTGTATATATGTGCCACGTCTTCTTTATCCATTCATCTGATGATGGACACTTAGGTTGTTTCCATCTCTGGGCTATTGTGAATAGAGCTGCAGTGAACATTTTGGTACATGTCTCTTTTTGAATTATGGTTTTCTCAGGGTATATGCCTAGTAGTGGGATTGCTGGGTCATATGGTAGTTCTATTTGTAGTTTTTTAAGGAACCTCCATACTGTTCTCCATAGTGGCTGTACCAATTCACATTCCCACCAGCAGTGCAAGAGTGTTCCCTTTTCTCCACACCCTCTCCAGCATTCATTGTTTCTAGATTTTTTGATGATGGCCATTCTGACTGGTGTGAGATGATATCTCATTGTAGTTTTGATTTGCATTTCTCTAATGATTAATGATGTTGAGCATTCTTTCATGTGTTTGTTGGCAGTCTGTATATCTTCTTTGGAGAAATGCCTATTTAGGTCTTCTGCCCATTTTTGGATTGGGTTGTTTGGTTTTTTGCTATTGAGCTGCATGAGCTTTTTATAAATTTTGGAGATTAATCCTTTGTCCTACCTCTGTTCTTTATAGCTGCTGCCATCCTTTCTGGGTTCCATTTTATACGACTACTATGGTTGCTTTTGTGTTATTGATACAATGGCAAAATTGAGTATTTACAAGAGAAAGTGCATGGCCTGCAAAGCTAACATTGTTCCCTATTAAGCTTTAAAAAAAGTTTGCTGATCTTTGATACATGTTGTAAAACAGAACATTTTGAAGTAGGGAGAAAGATGGATTAGAAGGGTTTCCAAAATTCTACTCTCTATTTTAGCCATGGCAGACCTCATTTACTAATATGAGACAGTACAGATTTTACTATCATACAGATGTGGACTCTTTTTTAATACTTTGAGATCTGGAGCAAATAACAATCTTTAAAATTATTTTTTCTTATTTGCAAAGTAAAACAAAGCCACCTACTTTATTAATTAGAATACATATATAAAACTTAAAGTGTAGCTTTCAATAAATAATAATTATTTTTCTCTCTTCCAAATGTTTTTTATTAAAATGTCCTCATAAGTAGAACTAATAAGAAGTCTTAACAGGAATTTATGTTTTTACTGCATCCAAATAGGTATTTTGTGTTTCTTACTTGAGTACCTTGGTCCATAGAGTTCCCGTTGCTAGGATGCCCATCTTATTAGTAGACAACTGTCAAAATACATATCCCCACTTGTCCTTGTATATTTAACATAAAAGATACTCCTTTATATAACTTTTTTCACTTCTAATCATTGAATAACTCCAGAAAATGTAGAATTTATGTCTTGTCATCACTATAGCTACTGATAGTATAAAAGTGGAAATACAGTATATACAGAAATTCTAAATGAAAACTATTTCGTGTACAAAGTTATCATTTTTCAAAATGTGTTTTAAGGTGAAATTAAATAGATTAGCTCTTGATAATCTATTTGATTATTAATTAATTGTACTAAATGACTCCTCAGTTTGAAGAAAATTATCATGAACTAGTAGCCATTAGTTAAATAATTAGAATCAGAGTAAAAGTATCAAAGTAAACATTGAACTAATTTGTTCAAAGATGGACTCCATTGCATAATTTTTATGTCTATGTGTGATTAAGAAAATCCATTCAAGGAAATATATGTGTATTACGTATATAATTTGTCATGTATGTCAGAAAATGTCAGAAAAAAATCAGTTTCCCAATTACATTTGTCATCTAAAATATAAATCAAATCCAGAAAGTGGTAAAATTTTCTTCTGACTAATCAATAGATGTTATGAAGGCCATTCACTAAAAATGAGGCCCTTGAATAATTGGAGAGTTCATAAAAACTTACTGAAAACCTACTTACTCCATTTTAGAAATAATTTTAACTGTTCCTGCTATTTAGTTTCTCAGGCTACAGAAAATTTGAGTTGTGGGGATTACAATTTTAGCAGGAAAAAATGAAAATTGATTATGAGAGATGAAAAAGAAAACTCATTGAGGACTTCCCTGGTGGCACAGTGGTTAAGAATCTGCCTGCCAGTGCAGGGGACACAGGTTCGAGCCCTGGTCCAGGAAGATCCCACATGCCGCGGAGCAACTAAATGCATGCGCCACAACTACTGAAGCCTGCGCACCTAGAGCCCATGCTCTGCAATGAGAAGCCACCGCAATGAGAAGCCCGTGCATCGCAGCAAAGACCCAATGCAGCCAAAACTTAAATAAATAAATAAATAAATTTTAAAAAACGATAGAGAGAGGGGAAAAGAGAGAGGAAGATTAGTGCAGGAGGGGGAGAGGAAGAAAGAAGGGAAAGAAAGAAATAGAATTGATTTATACAATGTGAAGCATTTTATGGCCATTTGAGCCAGTTGACCAATTTTTTTTTAATTGAATAAAGCAACCTAGGTATTTCTACCAATCCACTGAGATCTTCCTACAGGTGACATTAAGTGACATGTTGGACCTTCCCATTCTTTCTAGTAGTGAAATGGAAGCTAAAATCAAGTGAATTAGCTAGCTTCTTTGTCCTGAGCTATTGCCAGCCTTTGCCACTTGTTAAATGCCAGAAAGATCTTTGAGAACAAGCAGATGTTCTCTTCTACCAGAAATCAATTGCCCTTATGTAAATTTATTCAGCTCTTCCCTTTGCCCCTCGGGTAAATGATGGCCTGAAAGATTAGTATAAACCCATAGATTCTAAAACAATAATAGCAGCAGACAAATGTAAAAAAATCAGAGCTCTGTGGATTAAGATGAATAGAATTTTAACAGTATTATTCAGAGTATATGCATTTTACCTTAGAAATTCATCCTCAAGAAATTTGAAATATACAGTGTTTGTCCTGCATCTATTCATAAGCTTGCTTTTTTTTTTTTTTTTTTTTTTTTTTGTGGTACGCGGGCCTCTCACTGTTGTGGCCTCTCCCGTTGCGGAGCACAGGCTCCGACGCACAGGCTCAGCGGCCATGTCTCACGGCCCCAGCCACTCCGCGGCGTGTGGGATCTTCCCGGGCCAGGGCACGAACCCGTGTCCCCTGCATCGGCAGGCGGACTCTTAACCACTGCACCATCAGGGAAGCCCCTATTCATAAGCTTTTGTATTACCTTCCACCTCTAACGAAGACATTCACCCATAGTCTCTATTAACATTTTATATTGCATTCATAGAAGAAAATATTTCAACTAGTGCATTTACTAAGCACTCTGGGAATGTGTCTCTTTGTTTTAAACCAGGGACTGTTCTCAAAGGATCACCCTATTTATTCCTTTACACATAAAAGGGAACTTTACCTAAGAATTTGTATCGAAGTAGAGGTTAGAAAGGAGAAAGCGAAGGTTAATTGTATTTCAGAATCAAAGGCAATATGGCAGTTGTTTGTGATTCTTTTATCACCTTGATTCCAGAACTTACTAAGAATTGCCTGTTATGTTGTGCATGTGGGATAGAGCAGAGAACAGGAAAGAGACAGTCGTCATTTCATAGGGTTGTCAGGTGAGGGGACATGTAAACATTAGATCCTCATACAAGTCATCAGCTAGTTCATTATAACTGTGGTAAATGCTCTGAAAAATACACGTAGTCTTAAAATAATGAGGATGACTAGTCTGTCTGGAATCAGGGAATTCTTTCCAAAAGAAGTGAAATTTAAGAGAAGAGATACAGGTTAGATGGAGAAGAGTATACTGGCTAGAGTTAATAGATTATATTAAAGTCTTGGGGTAGGAGGACAGTGTAGGAAGTTATCAACATCTACATGAGATTGTGGCTTTGCTTGAGTAACAGCTATGGAAATGGTGAGATATGGACAGATCCAAATTGAACTTCATATCCATGAAAGAAGAATTATCTATCTTCTATTGTCTACTGTGTCCCCATGCATAACACAGCAGCTAGCTCTCAGTAAGTGCTCAGTTCTGTGTTATGAAAGTACCACAAATGGTTGCCATGTTGTGTCTCTTTAGTCTGTTCCTAAACAAATATGGCCAATGTTAATGTTTGACAATTATATTGTCATTGTCTGTTACATTACTGTATTTTTTATATGTTTTTAAATATTTCACAAGACATTTAACACAGCACTGTCATTGCCTGTGTATTTGTCTGTATCTCCTAGCTAGCATGACCTCAAAATACTATCTGATGTATAGTCCTCTGGCTCACCATAGACAGTATAATTGTTATGCCCACAGCTATTCATTCTTAAAATAGCTGATGAAGAACTCTCTGGAGAGTAATTATGGAGAAGTAACATATGATGCAAATTAATTGGGAGAAATTAATTCATGTAATTATCTTCCAGACAGAATAAAATAGGCATGTTTTTATTTTTCTTTACCTTCTTTGTTCATGTACATGCACGTTGAACATAGTTTTAAGCAAAGTTATACATGTTTTCTCTTTTCATATTTTAGTTTGAGATTATAAATTTCATTTTAAAATTTATTGATTTCATATTATTCCATCTGGTTTCTGCATCGTAATTATTTCTGTTATAATTACCTCTGCTATTACAATTGTCCTCCTGTTACCATTGTACCTTTTTTTAAACCTAAATAAACACTGGGTCTTATTGTTTCTTCTTTTACTCACAGGGCATTTCTTCAGCAGTTATCCTCTGTCTTTCTTGAATCATTAGTTTCTTTTTTCATTTAAAAGTCATTTTCTGTCAGTTGGGTCACTAGAACTTAGACACTGAGACCAAGTTAGGAGTGCAAAAAGTTTTTGGTGAGTGATTTCTATGGAAGACAGAAGTGAGAGAGAGCAGAATTGAACAAAGAAAGCCTTCAAAGTATGATGCAGGTTTGAGGTCTGTGAAAAGAAAGGGAAGAGAAATCGGGAAGGGGCAGGGAGATCCTTCATGTTAATGTTAATCTGCAATGTTTTGATCAATTCAACATGTATGTCCAGAGCAAGGAATGCCTGTGAGAGAAGTCATGCAGGACACAGAAATGAACAGGCCATTCTCAGTCATTGACTCAGGCTGCCTGGCATGACCATGGTAGTGGTTTGAAAATGGAAATGGATACAGAATGCACTTCCAGCTGGATGCTGTCAACTAACTGTACTCTTGTAATATCACAGATTTTTTTCTTGAAGGGATATAAAAATAGCAGATGACCTTGAATATTACAGCTTATCCTTTATGCTATATGAATCAACTTGTCTATTAGTGTTCAGGACTCAGCTCTTACAGAGTTTTCTGGGTCTTTCTTCCTGAGGAGATATTTAGAAGACAGAAAGTAGTGGGCTGAACTATAGGCCCCTCACTGAAGTTGGTTTCTGGGCCATAATTGGCACCCTTTCTCTTCTTCTGTTTTCCATTCTTAATTTCTCTTGCCATTGAGATGTCAGCTGGTTCCAATGGATTGCTTGGTGTTGTGGCCCAAATCCTCATTCTGGAAGAGTCTGAGGCCCTGTTAACCATACTTTTCTCAGGCCAGATTGTTATACCTACCATTCATAGTCCCGGCTGGACAAAGGATTACCAAGAGGTACCCAAGTAGATGACCTGTGTTCTACACATCATCTTCTCTGACCCTACTATGTAATAGTAGCCCAAATTTCTTTTCTCATCCATGTCAATTACCCATGCAAAGATGGTGGCTGCTCTTCTTGCACGCTGGTTCACTGACCAAAGGAATCTAAATTTCCCATGTATTAACCATAGATTCCTGTTTTAAGGAATCTTTGCTGTGCTCCCTAGCAAAAGTATTTTCTCTTTGGAATCAGGACCTTTAATCCTGCAAACCCTAGAGTTGCAGGGACAGAAAGCAAAACATCCCTCAGTGACTCATTGGAAATCATGGTAAGTGGCGCCAGGCACTCTTCTACCCCTTTGTGTCTGGACTTTTGTGTTCTTCCTATTGTGGACATAGTGCCATATATAGGTTTCTGATTTAGTTTATATTTTGCATCCTACAGGATAGAATCCTATACTCACAAACTATTCCTTCTGAGCTGCTATTTCAGCCTTTAGAAGGCCATTTGAACACTCTGTGAGACTATGATTATGGACTCACTTCTGTACCTCTTTTGCTGGTGAAATTTTATATTGTGTGACATTCCATACATGTGGATCATGTACTCCATAAACACTTGAATAATGATGTTGGCTGAGACCATTCAGCCAGGAAAGGCAAGTCTGTATTGGGAACAGGTATCTTTCCTCTGAGATAGAATTCCTTGTCTTTCCAAGATGGAGAGAGCACAATGTAACTGATTTGCCATCAAGCAGCTAGCTGGTTTCTTCAAGAAATAGTACCATATTGGAGACTTGGAGATTGGTCACTATTACTGGTAGATTTATTATTCAGAAACAGGAGTAGCTAAATTGGCCTTGCTAAGAAGGATTCCATGCTATCTGAGCCTATATGTGGTTTCCATCTCTGCCACTCTGGTCACTCTGGGGGTGTGCCCATTATTCCAGTTCTGAGGTAGCTGGATGACACCAACTGGCCAAATCATTTGCTAGATATAGGAGCTCAAGTGATATGGGGCTTTTAACCTCTCCTTTCTTTTAGTTCTCTTTTCCTCTAGGCATTGAATAAAGTTATACAGTGAGTTTCCTCCTTGAGCCTAGAAAAGATAGATGTCAGCAACTTCAGCAATTTCAGAATGTTTTTATAGCTCATAACTGTAGTAAAGAGAAAGGCTATTTATCTCTTGAAGTCTGTGTAGTAAAAATTAAGGATGACTCCCATCTGTTGAGGTCACATACCCATCCTCAATATGATTACTGAGACCACAGGGGTAAAGGTTCTCATAAACTAGTCTGGATTAGGTACCCACCTAATTAGTGTGTTAGAGCAGAAAGAATTTTTCATGACAGATTGCTTTACCCGAATCATAAGGAATATTTAGGTTTATTTCTCCAAAGTTAATTCTGGAAATAAACTCTAACCAAGAACCAGTGAGTTAAAAAAAATGTTCACTATAAATATCTTAATTAATATTTTTCTCCTTCTGCATTATCTTATTATGAGACACCCTTCAGGGTATATTATACAAATAATAAATATGCATATATTTATATATGCTAGCATGCTGATGTCTAAACAATATATTTTACAAGGTTATATATCATGTTTGAATGTACCAAATTTACTCTGATCTCATCATTAATAATCATTATTTCATATTTTTGAAGTAATATATGGAAAATAGTGCTTCATTATTTAATGCTTTGCATATTTTAATTCTCAGTTTTGGTGAATATTGCTTTATATATGTTTATCTTTCTTATTACATCTGTGTAAATTGTCTATTAATGTCCTTAAATTTTTTTTTTTTTTTTTTTGCGGTATGCGGGCCTCTCACTGCTGTGGCCTCTCCCGTTGTGGAGCACAGGCTCTGGATGCGCAGGCTCAGCAGCCATGGCTCACGGGCCCAGCCGCTCCACGGCATGTGGGATCTTCCCGGACCGGGGCACGAACCCGTGTCCCCTGCATTGGCAGGCAAACTCTCAACCACTGCGCCACCAGGGAAGCCCTGTGTCCTTAATTTTTATTTGTCTGTTGCAAGCTTTGTTGTATTTTTTATCCTGAAAAGGAATAAACCTGTAATTATCTTAACATTAACATGCTTGTCATTTTAAATGAAAAAAAAATCTTATTTTCACTTCTTTTGTTAATCATTTAATAATTAGTTACTTTCGATTCATTCATTTTGATTTATTAAAAAACTATAAACTGAGCTATGTTCTAGATATCTATATGGAACAAAAAGGCATGGTCCTTCTCTCCATGGAGTTTATTGTTAAATGTCATTTCAATCTTTTCAATAATTTCCCCTACTAGATCCAGTAAATATTAAAGGAAAGTATACCATAAATAAATAAGTTAAAGTCAAACATTCATTTTTATTTGCATACTCCAATTCTTTAATATGTTACCATGTGCTTTATCTCTTAAGAGTTATAGTAGGTAGTGTTTCCAAAACATTTCTCCATGGAATAGTTCTTCTTGAAAGCATTAATTAGTGCTAGTGTTCAAGAACATTACAATTTTAAAAAATTTTGTAGTAGAATATCTATCTACCTATCTTTAAAATGTATTATTTTCAAACCTACCTGAATCTTCTTTTGATATATGTGTAAAGTGTAGCTCTAAAATGACTTTCCTCAGGTTACCTAGTTATACAACATAATTATTAAATATCATTTTCCTATTTATCTTTGAATCTATTTATTAATTTCACATATAAATTTGGGTATTTTGAGTGTTTCTGTTCTAATCCATACACTACATTTCTCTTTTTGTGTCATTTGAAAATATTTTTGTTATTTCTCCTTTATTATTTAACTAAAAATTATACCGTGGCTAGTCTTCCATTTTACACATTTTCGTATCTGTTTGTTTTCATATTTTCTGACTTTCTGTCACTGTACTTTCTATTTTATATTGTAATTTTTTGTTAGTCAATTAAAATGTCTTATTGTGATTGGATTTATATTGTTCTAAGTTGATTACGGAAGCTGAAGAAATTCATAAACATCAGTATTTAACCATCTTCTCCAGGAACATGATTTGCTTTTCCATTCCCTTACATCTTTTAAAATACTTGTATTTTATTTTATATTTCCAATGATGACCAATGCACTGTTTGATAACATTTTATTTAAGCTTTTTCTATAAGTATACATAGGTGGGTCTTTATACAATTTTTAAAACATCTCTATTAGATTTGGGGATACTCTTAATCATTCCAATATAAAATATCTCTTTACAAAAAAGAAATCCTTTGCATTTTAACTCAATAACATTCACTTATTTTATCTTTGATGGCAAAATTAGATGTGTATGTAAATTAGACAGATTAAGGTTATTTGCGGGCATGATTATGTTTATAATTGATGAGTATGATTATAAAAATATTTACATACTTTAGTTAAATATACCAAATTATATGCATACTTTCTATCTAGCCAATGTTTTTGAAATGTCTTTCAAAAGTTTTTTAAGATATAAAAATATATTTTCATTAAATTAAAAGAACTCTTTTTTTTTCACTACCTTATGTGTTATTTAGGTTGAGCATAAACCTTATTCAATTTTTTTGGCTTTGGGTAAATTTTAATTGCTTTAAAAGCACTATCACAGTTCCCAAACAAAGAATAATGTTTTGTTGTGATACTAGATATTTAAAAATCTGTACCACAGACAGCTTGGGATAATGAAAAGGTAAATGCCTTGGATATAATGAAGTGAGCCAGCTTCTCTCAGTAAACTCACTTTATGATCTGAAATTCTTTTGTCTTTCTGTATATAAAATTAAGACTTCTATTATTTATATCAGTTTACCACATAAGCAACATTATTTTGGGGGATCTACTCCCCAATTCTCAGTTAATTTGGCTTTGATGAAACTGAATCTCAATTGTTTGATGCTGAAGACAAGCTGTATCTGTCCAATAAGGATTACATCTCATTTGTCACAATTACTCATTCAGTAGTTACTGGGGTCCAAATTAGGCTAACCCAAAATGATGCTAGAAATTTTGCTAGAACTGTTGAGATAAGTTTTCACTTTTTACTGAGGTTATAAAGGTAATGAGAAATGTTTAGAAATAGTGCACATCCTTGCCACACCCTGGGTGAGTATGCCTGAGAATAAAGTCAATAAAGAGGAAAACAATGAAGAGAAGCATGAATGAAAGGATAAAAATAAAAATATCCTCTGGATACCATTGGGACTCTTAATTTAGCAGTGCCTGAAGCTGGTTTTCCCCTTGGAATCTTTTATTACATATGCCCATTCTCTCTTCCTTTTCTGTATAAGCTAATGTGTAATGAGTATCACATGTAACACAGTGTTCTGATATAAAATACAGCCTTGAATTAGATAAAATTTAGAATTTAGTATTCTAAGAATACTTCTAGATTCTTAAGTCATTATCTACAAAAAATAGTTTTAAAACACTTGTGAAGAATGACACTTATTCACTATAAAATTTACTTCTTTGAAAGCTAACAATTCTTTGGATAAATAGATGTTGAATGGTTACTTAGCAGAATAAATGACCATAATTATCTGACGATAACACCTCAAATCTTGATTTAGAGTTGTTGTAGTCAGTTCAGGCTGCTATAAATTACTATAGACTGAGTGACTTAACAACAAACATTTATTTTTCACAGTTCTGGAGGCTGAGAAGTCTAAGATCAAGAGGCTATCAGATCCAGTGTCTGTTGAGGACTGCTTCCTGGCTTGTAAATAGCTGATTTCTCTCTATATCCTCACATGTCAGAGAGAGAGAGAGAGAGAGAGAGAGAGAAAGAGAAAGCAAACTCTCCTTTTTCTTCTTATAAGGTTTCCGCCCTCATTGACATATTTACCTCCCAATGGGTCCACCTCCTAATACATTGGTGGTTATAATTTCAACATATGAATTTGGGTTAGACACAAACATTCAGTCCATAACAAGAGTTCAAGATAAATAATGTTTAACTAAAACACAAACAAACTTGTTAAGGATCTCTTTGCTGACATAGTCCAATTATCTATCATATATTACCGGGCTTATTGTAATAATCTCCTAACTGTTCTCTCCATTTCTATTTGGGTTCCCTGATAGTCTTTTCTCAATGCAATGTATGAAGTAGCTGCTTTAGAATAGGTCATGTCACTCTGCTCAAAACATTGTGGTGGTTCACCCAGAGCAAATTAATAATGCCATAATAATGTCTTATATGGCCCTCTGTGATCTAATGCTCCAAGATCTCTCTGGTTTCATATACTACCACTGTCTCTCTACCCACCCTGCCATGATGGACTCCTTGGTTTTCTGCAAATACACTAGATAGACTCCTCTCCTGGGTTCCTGCATTATTTTTCCTATAAATATATCCAGGCTTTCTCTCTTACCTTCTTTAATTTATTGCACAAATGTCACTTTCTCAGTGACGATTTCCCTGACTACCGAATTAAAAATTGCAAAATCCCCTGGAATTGCTATCCTCTATCTCTGCTTAATTTTCTCTGTGTCACTTAGCGCCAATCAATATTTTGTAGGGTTATTTATTTATTTATTTATTTATATTATTTCTTCCATCTCCATCCTCTGTCAGAAGCGAGCTCCTTGTGGCCATGAAGACCAGATTTTAAAAATATCTATTTTGTTCATCAGTGAACACTCAGTACTCAGAACTTGCAAGAATGCCTTGCAACTAGTTGGAGTTGAGATATTTACTGAATTAAAGGATTAATAAATGTATTGGTTAATCAGTGACAATAAAATTCACATAATTGGGGACTTCCCTGGCAGTCCAGTGGTTAAGACTCTGCACTTCCACTGCAGGGGACACATGTTCGATCCCTGGTTGGGGAGCTAAGATCCCACATGCTGTGTGTCATGGCCAAAAAAAAAAAAACCTCACATACTTGGTAAATAAATATTTGTTGATACATAAATGAATGAAAGGATGAATAAACATAAATAAATAAAAATAAAAGGATTTATATTAGAGTTTTTCAGAGAAATAGAATCAATAGGACATGTAGAAATATACAGAAAGAAATTTATTATGAGGGATTAGCTTATTTAACTATGAAGGCTGAGAAGTCCCATGGTCTGCCATCTGTAAGCTGGAGGCCCAGGAAAGCTGGTGGTACAGTTTCTGTCCAAAATCCAAGGCCTGAGAACTGGGAAGCTGATGATGTTAAGTCCCGGTCAGAGTCTAAAGGCCAGAGAACTAAAAGCATCAGTGTCCGAGAGCAGGAGAAAATGCCAGTCAAACAAAGATTAAATTTATCCTTCTTTCATCGTTTTTTTTTAATTTTCCTATTTAGATCCTCAACAGATTGGATGATGACCACCCACATTGGTGAGGGCAATTGTCTTTGCTCTCAGGCTACTAATTCAAATGCTAGTAATCTCTTCCAGTAACACCATCACAGACACACCCAGAAATAATGCTTTACCAGATACTGAGCAAGTCAAATTGACAGAAAATTAACTGTCACATGGATAAGTAAATTTCTGGTACACTCTGGCCATATTGAACAAAAAACAGTATATTGTTTCACTACATAGATTTTTGCAGCTGAACAGCAGACTTATAATGCCATCCTATATTTATACCTCTCCTTGTAATTTTCAAAATATCTTAATATCTTTAGTTCATAAAGTATCTTTATGAGGTGGTCTGCCAGTTATCAGTTAATTCTTCAATTCAAATTTAATCTCCTTCATCCTACTTTATACCAGAGCTGGACCTATAAACCCTTCTTCTTTGCCAGCTGGGACAGTATCATGCTTCTTCGTCAGAGGGTACAGGATGAGCACTGGAGGAGAAAAGTGCTTCTCATACTGGGACAGGTGTGCTCCTCTCTTCTAGCTCCTACATGATTCAGCAGCCAGTGGTCTGTGGAACATCTAGTGGTAATCCCTTACAGTGAATTTCAGTGGTACCCCAGTGGGCAGCTTCTCAAAGAGTTTCTCTGGCACCACAGTCAGTGGTTTCCTGCTTACCAGCTCCAGCCTGCAGCATTTCCATAAACCTTTCCATTATTCAAGGGCACAGCCTACACAAGGTCTTAATTTGTTGTGTTAAGGATGGTCACCTTCCAAGTTTGTTTCTTTTTTGGACACTGTCTCAGCCATGGACATAGTGGCTGTTCCCTATATCTGTTATTCCTGTAATCTTTGCAGTTCTTTTTATCTCTTATGAATTATGAACTGTTACTACTTAATATGATTTTATACTATTTTTCCCATTGAAATTATGAAGCAGTTCTGTGTCCTGATGACTGATACAAATAGGCATCAGATGTCTTATTTTACCAATGAGTGGCAGCTTAACCTTATGTGAGCCTTAGATTGCTCATCTGAATAATACAGTAGAATTACTTATCTGTCAAATCCACTTCAGACATTAAATTATATTACATATGTGATAGGGTTCTGTATTTGCAATGATATGCCCTTTTAATGTATCATCACTAAAATTATGTCCATTATTTCAAATCCCTGAAATATTTGTTTATAGAAATCACAGACTCCCAAAGCCTATTTTCTGAACACTCCCTGTGTAATCAAGGTATAGAATTAAAATCTTCCGGGTTAAAGAGAAAATCCTTGCAAGAAGGAGCCTTTTCCATATCAGAGGGGGCACTTGTATTTAGGCTAGCTTTCATTTTACTTTCTTTACAACAACTGCAGTTTAGTCATCTTTCCATAACCTATATATAGTATGGTCCACCCAATTCTCCCATGGTCACAAAATGCATCCTATCCTATCCTATTTATATTTCAATCTACTCCATAATCTATAGCCTTCACCATACAAAAGTATAAAACTAACTCTCTTAACAGTCACATGATAATACTGCTCACCATAATATATACACTAACTAAAGCCAATTAGCCAAAATACATAGACTAGAATAATTTCTGAACAGTGTCCTATAATGAATAATTAGAGCATTGTGAAGTGCTCTTATGATGAAAATCTATTCATGGCCCTCAATTCTAGACAGTCTCTCTGTGCGGCTCATCAGTCACTCAATATATGAAGATTAAGAGGCTTTCTGCTCCAAATATGAGTTATTTCAACAGATAACATCATCTTTGAAGAAGTAAACCAGTTATTCATAGGGATGGGGAACCCTCTTGAATACATTTCAGGTTAGATCACTGATTAAAGTTGTCTGAAGTGGGCAATTACATTTCTGTGCTAGGACCAATATTTTCTTTGAGCCATATTTTCTTTTACTCTAAAATGGGTAGTTGTGGGAATTCCCTGGCAGTCCAGCAGTTAAGTCTCTGCACTTCCACTGCAGGGGGCATGGGTTCGATCCGTGGTCAGGGAACTAGGATCCCACATGCAGCACGGCATGGCAAAAAAAAATAAAATAAAATGGGTAATTGTAAGAAAGAAATGAGATAATCTGTGCAGAATTAGAAAAGAAAAAAAAATATATATATATAATTCCAATTGAAAGAAAGCCTCATTTATACACATATAATGTTAGGAAGTCATTTAACTTCCCCAAACCTCTTTTACCTTGTATTCAAATGGTGATAATAAAAATGATTCTCTTCTTAGCGTTGTTATAAATGCTTATTCAGTGAATGGGACATAGAAAACATGCAGTATAAATTATCCATTATCGTTATTATTACTATAAGTATGCTGCGATATGTCCTTTTTACTCCTTAGCACTGCTCACAGAAAAGGCATGGAATGTACTGTGGGACTGAATACACTTTGTTCTCCTGCTTGACTGGGTAGTATAGACTATTTTTTTATGAAATAACTCCAGGAGTTCAGTGAAGTCAGTCACTTGGTTGAGTCGTGTCTTTCAGCTGTAAGACTTCAGTCAGCTACTCCTAATCTTGATTCTCTGGGTACCCCAGATTTGGGGGTAAATGGCAGTACCTCCCATGAGTTTTCTTTTGTTTATCATCTGTGACTTGATGATTTATCCACATTTACCTTCTAGGTGATTCTGCCAGGTACTCTGCAAGATCTTGATTGCTGATAGCCATGAAAATGAATGAAGAAATATAGCTCACTTGAAAAACGTAGATTATTATCATAACTCTGTTTTAATGTGCTCTGTTTGGTATGATTGTTTCATACAGGATTTCAAATAGTGTGATTCTTTTAAACATCAGGTTACCCCTAACAGCTTATTGAATGCAGTCTGGAATTATTTCATATACTGTCCTTTTCTCCCAAATAATGTTAATTTTTACAACTTCCATTTAAAATTGAATAAGTTCACACTAATGATATTTCCTCAGTTGCAATTTTCAAAATAATTGGTTATATAAAAGTTATTCCAAAAAAATAACTATAATTCTTAAATACCATAAATACAGGTTTTAAAATACAGTTTTAAATCTTTACCGGCCCCCTGATTGGCTCACATCTGAATGGCCATTTATAACTTTACCATTTTTTATAGAGCAGCCCTCCACTATTAAACTTCTACTCTCAGGGAATTTCAGCTTCCTTTGTGTGGATTATAGTGATTAAAGGACCCTCAGTCTGACAGAATACTCAAGTTCATTAGCCTCAAGTTCTCTTCACTTTGCAAATATAATTAAAATATCTTTAAAATAATGTTTTCCCTAAATTATAAAGTTTTATTATATGCTAAACTTAGAGAAACAACAAATACTTCTGCAGATAGACAATTTTGTATTGTTCTACAAGGAAAATGAACCTTAAAATAAGATGTTCTACCTTCAGGTCATCATTCTGCCATCTGCCATTTGTAAATGTTAAAGCCACAAGAATTAATTTGCTGTCTTGCATTTCAGTTTTGTTTATAAACAAAAATATATCAATATTATAATAAATAGTTTGCAAGAAAGTAATGTAATTATGCAACACAATTGTAATTAAATAATAAAAATATTCCTGGCACATAAGCATTATATAATATTCAATTTCCCTTGCAGCTTAGGATCACATTTTAGGTATACACCACTCATTCATCTAGCATGTATTAATGGCATCACGGTCAACTATGGACCAAACATTCTCCTTAATTCATAAAATGATGCTCAATAATTGTTAATATTATAAGCTCAGATAATGTCTTCATACTATCAGGAATCTAAGACGTAATTTTAAGTTACTATTGGAAATAATTATAAAAGATGGAAATATATTTTCATAAGAAGAGCTAGAGAAGAAATGCCTAGCAGAGTAGATATAAATTTTTTACATTGAAGACATAGGAATAATATAAAATCAAGACAAAGAAACCCTAAGCTTTGAATAGAATCCCTGCCTAATATGGGGTGGATGTAAACCATTTTAGTTCCTTCAAGTAGCTGAATGAACAAACATAGAAGGGGCTACTTTATTGGCTGGGACATTTGATTCTGATTACCGATGAGATACGGGGTTGCCACTCTACAGTGGATGCATGGAGAACTATGTCTGGAATCTAGTTATATCAGTGTACTTTTATTCCTAAATAATAATTGTTAATGAGAACTATAGTTCTTATTGAAAAATAATTAGGATAGAGATTCATTCACTAATAATGATTGTACTGATTCATTCTCTTCAATGATGAAGTTATTTCTGTGAGAAATAGCTCTACAGAAAAATACAGAAAATCAACCTGCTGAGTGTTAGAAGAGGTAAGGGTAAAATGAAATGAATGATGGAAAAAAGGAAGCTATGATGATCTAATTCAGCCTAATGTCCTGCTAGAGAAGAAAAATTATAGCAGCTATGCTTTTGCTCTTGTTATTTATTTTAAAGTTTTTTCTTAAATCTTATATGAAGAGTATCCATGATACCTCACTTTACAACTTAAAATCCAGCTGAAAGTATGAATGAATTGGCATCATCCCTTCACGACTATGATGGTTCTTGGGACTTTGTGCTTTCCCTGTTTGGTGGTAAGGAGGAATGTGAGTTTCTTCTTCCAAGTAAAGGATATGAATGGACACTGAAAGGCAAAAAATGATTGGCACTGTCTCTAACTTGCTCTAACTTTTATAACCTGCATCATCTGGGCTTTGTCATTCTCTGAAGGCACGTAGTGAATGGAAGGGACTGGCAGGATTATCAGAAAGTGGAGGGAGAGAAAGATGGGGTAATGAATCCTATGCCCTGTCTCGGCCATTCCCTTCTTGCTTTACTATGGATCTGATAGTGGCTGTGTTTGTGTTCTAAGCTATCAGCTAATATAGAATGGCTTTTTTCTCATCATTATTCTCCTGGCTGTCTTTAATGTTAGATTTAGATGTAGTAATGTTGTCTTCATGATGCTTGCTATTGTCCTCTTTACACTTGATTACACATACTGTGAGTGCCTAACTTTAACCGTTACCTTTGCTTATTCCACTGTAAGCAGTTTTTTCACTAAGTCGTTTTCAGAGAAAACCTTTGAGTGTCCATTCTGTTGCCTGCTGGGTACTTGACTATTATACCAGTCAGTAAAGTTGCACCTCAACACATGTTGTCTTCCTAGTAATACTTTCTCCTTTAGCCTCTGTCCATTTCCACCTGGACGTAAGTTTTCTTCAGAAGGTAGTTGTAGTCTGTGCTATTGGTAAGACTACATGACACAAAATTTGTTTAAATAACAACCTCAATTAAGAAAAGATTCACTGGGACTTCCCTGGTGGTGCAGTGGTTAAGAATCTGCCTGCCAATGCAGGGGACATGGGTTCAAGCCCTGGTCCGGGAAAATCCCACATGCCGTGGAGCAACTAAGCCTGTGCACCACAACTACTGAGCCTGTGCTTTAGAGCCCACGAGCCACAACTACCGAGCCCGCGTGCCACAACTACTGAAGCCCACGTGCCTAGAGCCCATACTCTGCAACAAAGAGAAGCTACCACAATGAGCAGCCCACACACCGCAATGAAGAGTAGCCCCTGCTCGCTGCAACTAGTGAAAGCCTGCAACGAAGACCCAGCACAGCCAAAAATAAAATTAATTAATTAATTTAAACATTTAAAAAAAGAAAAGATTCACTGAAAATGATGTGGCTAAATATTCTACCCTTGAAAAATAAAAATGAATCCAGGATTGATGGCACCATAGACAATAGAGTATAGACAGTAGAGTTACTTCAATCCCCATAGACCTTTCCCTTTCTCAGAGACATTTTTCTTCTTAAACATCCTTTTTACATATTTTCTGAACAGAATTATTGAGTTGCTACAATCTCCTTAATGCATTGACTGATGATTAGAGTTGGAAGGAATCTTAGTGATCACTTAGTCCTTTCTTCATTCAGCTGACCCAGGAACCAAGGCCAAGAATGGAGAAGAGACTTGGCCAACATCCTGTAGTTTACAACCAGCAAAGTCAGGTGTGAGTCCTGGACTCCCTATGCAATGAGGGCATCCATGGGAGATGAGATATATGACTCTTATTTATAGATTGCCCTCATAATAAATGTGTTTTACAAGTTTGTGTGCATTTTTATATATTGTATACATATGTATGCATGGCAATATTTATGGATAGATTGGTAGGAATAAAGGTAGGGCTAGGAATATCTATAAAATTTAGAGCTAGATATGAAGATATAGATAGAGGTATGCTTCTAGAATTAGGAAGTCTGCTAGTAAGGGGGATGGTGACTTAAAGTGTAAGTCTTCTGAAAAGGATGAAGGACTAGCCCTGATCATTTCATTTATGATGATATTTCCCCAGATATCAAGGAAGCAACATGTAGTCCTGGTTCTGACAAGGCCCATAGGCTCTATCATTCTTTAAATCTCCCAGTTGGTTTCACCAAGAGGAAATAAGGCAACTGTGAATGGCCTGAAGGGATTGCAGCTCATTAATTACCTTTTCTGCCCTATGATGTTGATTGAACATTAGAGTCCTCCCAGAGTTCCTGCCCAAGTTACACTTGGGAGGTGTTTTACAGAGGACAAGAACTTTGAGCAAACTGCACCCATAGATTCCTTGTAAGCTGCTGGGACAGTAGATATCCTGAAGGATGAGCTCAGAAATAAAACATAGGAAGCTGAGGAAAAGCAGAGGGAAATGACATGGCAGGATTTGGGACTTGTTACAAATTGATTCTGATGAGAAAGTTGCTAAAAGCAAAGTGCAAAATATGCTACTTCGTATTTTAAACCTTGCCCTGTTTATGGGAAAAAAATAAGACCTTGGAATTCAAGCCATGAATTTAGGTACAATTAAATGCAAAGAGTAAAATCAGTACTAAAACACACCTTCCTCTGGCAGCAGCATTTAACCCTTGCTTTAGAATGGGTGCCATAAATGAGATTGGAGCCTAGCACAGGAGCAAGACACAGGGAAGTTGCTCAAAAAATGTATTGAAGGAATAATTACATTATTGAAACGTGGGTATCACATATACCAGACTGGCAATAAAAGACTACCAATTATAGAAGGATCTCTCTGCAAAGATCCAGAAGATTCACCAGGATTTTGGAAGTGCCTCATAACCAGTATCACTATTCTATAGTGTATGATTTGAATAAAGAATTCAGTTTCCTCTCCCACTGCTTCCTTCTGACCTTCCACAATCAGACAGTAAATAATAGACCAGTTTTACTAGAATTTCTTCTTTTTTTATTTTAAAGGAATGAAGTGGAATAACTGGAATAGAAGCGGTCATTCAGAGTTGTTGAAAGGTAAGGTTATTTGACTTTCTTTCTAATGTGACATATCCCCTGCCTCTGTGTGAATTGACCTGTGACCATCAGTACAGAAGATACTACTCAAGGTAGGCATGTAGTAATTCTAAATGCATTGCAGTTAGAGAAAATATTTTCAAAAATATATTAAGTCAAAAGCAAAAAATAGATTTGTTTAGACTCTAGATACAGTAGATTTACTTGCTTATGTGTTTTGTTCAATTACATTCTGTTGAATGAAGGCCATCGCCAGATATGACACATTTGCAAACTTATTAAAGAGGGGAAAGGCTGTGGGGAAAAGCTCAAATAAGTGTGTCTTTTCAAAGAAAATGTGATATGACAGAAATATGCAAATATGTATAAAGTAAACTTTAATCCACCATTATTTTTTCATAATACTACATAATAGCATAATAACATTTAACTTTCATATTACATATATACCATTTCCTATGTATTGATAAATCTTAAGGATTACTTTATAATAATCTAACTGCCTTTGAAGTCTGTTGAACATTCATACAATAGGCTTCTGTTGTATAGTAAGTATGTCAGGTTTTTGGTCTGATAGTTACAAAATTGCTCCCTGGTGGAGGACCATGACTAACAGTGGTAAGTAGTCATCCATAATCCCAGAGAGAAATGCAAAACAAAATGAAACAAAACAAAAAAAACAAAAGCTCACAGATAAATAGAATAGTTCAGGGTGAGAAGTAATGTAAGCTTTAATTATATCTATACTATATTATTTTTTAACTGGTGGTGGATACATGAGTTTTTAAATTTATTTTTCAGTGTTCTTTTCTATGCAAAATATTTAAAATTAAAAATATATTCAAATAAATTTAACATGGATTTATATCTATCCATAGTGGTGTGATCCAATCTTTTGGTTCCTGGACCTAATTCCAACATGGCAGGGGGCCTCCCACACAACATCAAGCTATTGTGGGATATCAGCAGGATGTCTGAGAATTCTACTCAATTCTGACACTATTTACCTAGACATAACATTGGATTCCAGTGTTTAGGGGTTCAATTCTACAAGGGTATCTTCACCCTGCAACTTCAGACTTCAGTTGGAAGCCCAGGTTATCACCTGTGCTTCTGACTGACTGTTTATAGGTTGGAGGTTCCAAAGAATGCCCTCCTTCAATTTCAGACACCAGTTACACATCCAGGTTGTTACTTGTACTTCTGACCAACTGACTACAGATCAGATGTTCCCCCGACCTCCTCTGGGTTCAGTTAATTTTCTAGAGCAGCTCACAGAACTCAGAGAAACATTTTACTTATTAGATTACTGGTTTATTATAAAATAATATAATTCAGAAACAGCCAGATGGAAGAGATGCATAGGGCAATGTATGGGCAAAGGACATGGAGCTTCCATGACCTCTTCAGGGTGAAACTTCCAGCACCTCCACTTATTCATCAACATGGAAACTCTCTGAACCCTGTCTTTTTGGATTTGTATGGAGGCTTCTTTGCATAGGCATGATTGAATAAATCACTGGTCATTGGCAATTAATTCAACTTCTAGCTCCTCTTCCCTCTTCTGAGGCCAAGGGATGAGACAGAAAGTTCCCACCCTCCATCACGAGGCTGGTTCCCCTGGCATTCAGCCCCCATCCTTAGGTGACCTAAGGACATTCCAAAACTCACCTATAGACATAATAAAAGACACCACTTAAGAGATTCCAAGGTTTTTAGAAACTCTGTGCTAGAAACTGGATGGACCAAATATATCTTTGTTATTATAAATCACAGTGTCACACCTCACAATTTCAAAATTCCATGTAAGTATTCTAAGTACTACTTTAATGCAGTATAAATAAGGTTATGATTTGGAGACCATCATTATATATTAAGGACAAAATACAATAATTTCCTTACCTCAAATAAATGAATTCTGGCAGTTATGGTAAAACGTTCCATGGATAGATTCACAGGAGTATTAAAAAGGTGTTGTATCTCAAGGAATGCTAAGTTCAGGAAAACAATCTGCTTGGGGACACTGGTGACAATGCAGACCCAGGTAAGACAGAAATATATCAAGATATTTTTTTCTCACAGAATATAAAAGTAAATCAAAAGAAAGATGCTATTAATAATAAGTAAATAAATTAAAGCAGGAGATTATAAGGGAGCTTAACAAAGATTAATGGAACCAGAGAAAGCCTCCAGAAGGAAGTTATACCGATTGACAACTCATGGTATTCCATGCAGAAAAAGTGACATTGAACACAAGCACATGAGAATACGGAGCAGTCTAAAAAACACATCATTCTCCCCACTAGAACAGACTTTTCCTTATTCTTTTTCAGAGTCATGTCTCAATGAATTGAAATATGCTAAACTTATTTGACCAGTCTCTTTGACCTGAGTCCACTGAACTGCATCCATTGTTTGATGTTCATCCACTGATTCATTATCTAATTTGCCAAGTAAAATGCCTCACATTATATAAAACTATAAAAGATAGAGAAAGAATGGAGGGAGAGAAGTAAGCAACAAAGATATGATACAGGTAAACATAAAAGGGGGTAAAAAGAAAAAACATATATGTATGGCAGACATATTCCTTGAAGGTTATCCATACAGGTAGTTTTATTTCAATGCTTATTCTTCACAAAGATAACTTGATCTCGGTAGTTGTGTGCTCCTTGTCCTAGTAAAGACATTAATCCACATCCTTATACGAAGCCGATTTGAAGATAAGATAGACATAGAATAGTTTTATCTCCTGCTCATTTATTTTCAAAGAAGTTTGGACAACCATTTCCTTTCATAGGGTATGTGTCTCCTGCAGGCTCTAAGAATGTTACTTCTTACTCACTCAACAACGTATTCATACTTGAAACACTAAATGAAATATTTTTCTTACATCTAACCAGAAAACTCCTTGTTCAAATCAATACTCATATCTCTACCAAATGCATAACAGAGCATAATTTCTTAGCAGGTCCTGGGCATATGCAGTATATAATTAGAAAATGTAATAGGATAATCGAATTACATGGTTTTTAAAACTTTATTTTCTTCAATATTTTCACCTGTGTTTTAAAATCACTTTAACGAGCTGTGATTTACAAGTAAAAAGCTATGCATACTTAATGCATACAACTTGAAAAGTTTGGTGATAAGTATATACTCATCACCACCATCAAAGCCAAAGACATCTCCATCACCTCTCAAAGTTTCCTCTTGCCCCCACTGTTGTTATTCTTATTATTATGTGTATAGAAATAACTCTAAACAAGATCTATCATCATAAAAAATTTTAAATATGCAGCACAGTATTATTAATTGTAGGCACCATGCTGTGAAGTGGATCTTCAGAATTAATTTATCTTGCATAACTGAAACTTTGTATCATTTGACTATCACCTCCCATTCCCTTTTCCCCACAGTTCTTGTCTATCACTATCTCTTCTCTGCTTTCAGTTTAAGTATTTTAGAGTCTACACGTAGTTAGATCATAACGTATTTTTGTCTTTGTTTGGCTTATTTCACTTAGAATAATGTTACAAATGGCAGGATTTCCTTCTTTTAAAAAGTTGAATACTATTCCATTGTATGTCTATAAAACATTTTCTTTTTCATTTTTTTTTACATCTTTATTGGAGTATAATTCCTTTACAATAGTGCATTAGTTTCTGCTTTATAACAAAGTGAATCAGTTATACATATACATATGTTCCCATATCTCTTCCCTCTTGCGTCTCCCTCCCTCCCACCCTCCCTATCCCACCCCTCCAGGCGGTCACAAAGCACTGAGCTGATCTCCCTGTGCTATGCGGCTGCTTCCCACTAGCTATCTAGTTTACATTTGGTAGTGTATATATGTCCATGCCGCTCTCTCACTTTGTCTCAGCTTACCCTTCCCCCTCCCCATATCCTCAAGTCCATTCTCTAGTAGGTCTGTGTCTTTATTCCTGTCTTACCCCTAGGTTCTTCATGACATTTTTTTTCTTAAATTCCATATATATGTGTTAGCATACGGTATTTGTCTTTCTCTTTCTGACTTACTTCACTCTGTATGACAGACTCTAGGTCCATCCACCTCATTACAAATAGCTCAATTTCGTTTCTTTTTATGGCTGAGTAATATTCCATTGTATATATGTGCCACATCTTCTTTATCCATTCATCTGATGATGGACACTTAGGTTGTTTCCATCTCCTGGCTATTGTAAATAGAGCTGCAATGAACATTTTGGTACATGACTCTTTTTGAATTATGGTTTTCTCAGAGTATATGCCCAGTAGTGGGATTGCTGGGTCATATGGTAGTTCTATTTGTAGTTTTTTAAGGAACCTCCATACTGTTCTCCATAGTGGCTGTACCGGTTCACATTCCCACTAGCAGTGCAAGAGTGATTTTCTTTATTCACCTGTTAATAAACATTCAGGTTGTTTCCATATCTTGGCTTTTGTGAATAATGTTGCAGTGAACATTAGAGTGCAGGTATCTTTTTGAGATCCTGATTTCAATTCCCGTGGAAGAATTACCAGAAGTGGGATTGTTGGATCATATGATAGATTTATTTTTAATTTTTTGATGAAACTCTACACTGTTTTCCACAATGACTATACCAAATCACATTTCCACCAACAGTGTACCGGGGTTCCCTTTTTGCTATATGCTCACCCACTCTTGTTGTCTTCTGTTTTTTTGAATGATAGCGATCCTAACAGATGTGAGGTGATATCTCAGTGTTGGTTTGATCTGCATTTCCCTGATGAATACAAACGTTGGACACGTTTTCTTTTATGTATTGGTCATTTGTATTTTTTTTTTTTTGAGAAACATCTACCTGGATACTTTGTCCAATTTTTTATTGTATGTGACTGTGTTTGAGGTGTAGGAGTTCTTTATATATATTTGATACTAACCCCCTATCAAACATATGATTTGCAAATATTTTCTTCCATTCTCTGGGTTGTCTTTTCAGTCTGTTGTTTCTTTTGCTGTGTGGAAGATTTTTAGTTTGATATAATCCCACTTGTTTACTTATTTTTTGCTCATGCCTTTAGTGTCAGATCCAAAAAATTGTTGTAAGACAGATATCAAGGACTTTTCCCCCTGGTGTTTCAGTCATAGGTCTTTAAGTCTTTAATCCATTTTGAGTTGATTTTTGTGTATGGTGTTAGGTATGGGTCCAATTTCATTCTTATGCATGTGGATATCCAGTTTTCCCAACACAATTTATTGAAGAAATTATCCTTTCCCCATTTTGTATTCTTGGAATTCTTGTCAAAGATTAATTGACTGTACATGTGTGTGATTATTTCTGAGCTATTTTTAAAAAATCATTTTTTATTATGGTAAAATATATATAACAAAACTTTCTATCTTAACTGTTTTAAAATATACAGTTTAGTAGTATTAAGTACATTATATAGTTGCTCAACCATCATTACCATCATTTCCAGAACTCTTCATCTAGTAAAACTAAAACTCCTCACCCATTGGTCTATGTTTCTGTTTTTATAGCAATACAATACTCTTTTGATTACTATAAATTTGTAATATAGTTTAAAATCAGAACGTGTGATGGCTTTGAGCATTCTCAAGATTGCTTGGCTATTTGGGGTCTTTTGTGGTCCCATACACGTTTTAGAGCTGCTTTTTCTATTTCTGTGAAAATGCCATTTGAGTTTTGATAAAGATTGCATTGAATCTGTGTATTTTTTTGTGTGGTATGGATATTTAACAATATTATTTCTTCTAATCCATGAATTTAGAATAACTTTGCATTTATTTGTGTCTTCTTCAATCTTTTTTATCAGTGTTTTATAATTTTCAGTGTATTGATCTTTCATCTCCTTGGTTAAATTTATTCCTAAGTATTCTTGTTGATGCTATTATAAATAAGATTGTTTTCTTAATTTCTCTTTCTGATAGTTCATTGTTAGCCTATAGAAATGCAACTGATTTTTGTATATTAATATTGTATCCTGCAACTTTACTGAGTTAATTTAAAACTCAGTAAGTAAATTTATAAATATATAAATTTATAAATTATAAATTTATTTATAAATATATAAAATCCTAAAGACTAAGTGGAGTCTTTAGGGTTTTATATACATAATATGCAGTCTGAAAGTAGAGACAATTTTATTTCTTCCATTCTAATTTGGATGCCTTTTATTTCTTCTTCTTACCTAATTTTTCTGCTAGGGCCTTTAGTTCTATATTGAATAGAAGTGGTTAGAGTGGGAACCCTTGTATTATTCGTGATCTTAGAGGAAAAGCTGAAAGCTTTTTCCATTGAGATGATGTTAGCTGTTGGCATGTTTTATATATATATATACACACACACACACACACCTACAGCCTTTATTACATTGAGGTAACTCTTTCTATACCTAATTTGTTGAGAGTTTTTATTTTTATTATGAAGGGATGTTGAATTTTGTCAGATCCTTTTTCTGTGTCTATTGGGACAATCATATGAGTTTTATCTTTCATTTGTTGGTGTGGTATACCACATTTATTGATTTACATATGTTGCACCATCCTTGCATTCCATGGATATATTCCACTTGATTATGATATATGATTATTTTATTGTTTTGCTGAATACAGTTTGCTGCTTCAATTTCTTTACTCATTATTGATCTGCTCAGATTTTCAATTTCTTCTTGATTCAGTCCTGATAGGTGGTAGGTTTCTAGGAATTTCTCCATTTTTTCTAGTTGTACATTTTTTGGCAAATATTTTTTAAGTCTTTTCTCTCCTTTTCTTCATCCTGTTAAGGGTCTGTCAATTTTGATTATCTTTTCAAAAAACAAAAATGGAATCACAACATAATTTATAGGATGCAACCAAAGCAGTTCTAAGAGGGAGTTTTACAGTGATAAATATCTATATTAAAAAAAAATTTAATTAACAGCCTAACTTATACCTGAAGGAACTAGAAAAAGAAGAACAACTAAGCCCAAAGTTAGTAGATGGAAGGAAGTAATAAGGATTAGAGCAGAAATAAATGAAATATCAATGAGAAAAACAATAGAAAAGATGAAGGTTACTGTGGACTATATATTTTAACCAAGTCTCATCTTTGTTGCTGTTCCCCTATCCCTCCCCCTCCCTACTAATTGGGTGAATTACTAGTGAGTCAATCCTTTCCACACCCAAACTCTAATCAAATCACATCATATCTCCTGGATGCGCTTGGAGCATATTGAATCATTACCTATAAAATGAAAAATGAACTCTATCACTTTTCATCCTTTGCTAGTAACAAGAGACATGGTATATAGATGGCCAAGAGGCACATGAAAAGATGCTCAACATCGTTAATTATTAGAGAAATGCAAATCAAAACTGCAGTGAGGTACCACCTCACACCAGTCAGAATGGCCTTCATTAAAAAGTCTACCAATAACAAATGCTGGCGAGATAACACTGTTGGTGAGAATGTAAGTTGGTGCAGCCACTGTGGAAAACAGTATGGAGGTTCCTCAAAAACTAAAAATAGTGTTGCCGTATGATCCAGCAGTCCCACTCCTGGGCATATATCTGGACAAAACTGTAATTCAAAAAGATACATGCAGCTCTCTGTTCATAGCAGCACTATTCACAATAGCCAAGATGTAGAAACAACCTAAATGCGCCTCAACAGATGAATGGATAAAGAAGATGTGGCACGTATATACAATGGAATACTACTCAGCCATAAAAAATGAAATAATGCCATTTGCAGCAACAAGGATGGACTTAGAGATTATCATACTCAGTGAAATAAGTCAGAAACAGAAAGACACATACCTTATGATATCACTTATATGAAGAATCTAAAATATGATGCAAATGAACCTATCTATGAGACAGAAATAGACTCACAAACATAGAGAACAGACTTATACTTGCCAAGGGTGGGAGAGAGATGGATTGGGAGTTTGGAGTTAGCAGATGCAAACCATTATATAAAGAATGGGTAAACAACAAGATCCTACTGTATAGCCCAGGGAGATATATTCAGTATCCTGTGATAAACCATAATGGAAAAGAGTTTTTTTAAATATAAATATACATATGTGTGTGTGTGTGTGTGTGTGTGTGTATGTATATAAAACTGAATCACTTCGCAGCAGAAATTAACACAACATTGTAAATCAACTACACTTCAATAAAAATTAAAAACAAAAAAACAAAAGACAAGAGACATAGTATTTTGGAGTCCTATTTGGATTTTGGAGACAGTAACCCACATATGAATGAGTTGCTCCAAGTAATTCACCTAATAACCCTAAGCTTGTAAGATCTGAGTGAAACTCAGTACTAAAAATGATTCTTCCACAGGATTTCTTTTATCAAAACTTTGCTGTATTTGGCAAAAAACTATCATCTTGGTGGATGAGACATTACCAGTAAAGACTAGCTAAATTATCTTCCCAGTTTGCCTCTTACCTGATAGTATATGATAGTTTTTTTGTTTTTTCCCCCTAGTCTCTTTGTTTTTATATTTGATTTAGCCCATTTCTCCAATCCCTGGTGTCCCTAAACCATACATCAAAATCTTTTTTTTTTTTTTTAAGGCTTAGGAAGAGCTTTTGTCTCCCATTCTTTTTTTAAATTTTATTTTATTTATTTTTTATACAGCAGGTTCTTATTAGTTATCCATTTTATACTTATTAGTGTATATATGTCAATCCAATCTCCCAATTCATCACACCACCACCACCCCATGCCACTTTCCTCCCTTGTTGTCCACACATTTGTTCTCTATATCTGTGTCTCAATTTCTGCCCTGCAAACTGGTTCATCTGTACCATTTTTCTAGGTTCCACATTTATGCATTAATATGTGATATTTGTTTTTCTCTTTCTGACTTACTTCACTCTGTATGACAGTCTCTAGATCCATCCACGTCTCTACAAATGACCCAATTTTGTTCCTTTTAAGGGCTGAGTAATATTCCATTGTATATATGTACCACATCTTCTTTATCCATTCGTCTGTCGATGGGCATTTAGGTTGCTTCCATGTCCTGGCTATTGTAAATAGTGCTGCAATGAACATTGGGGTGCATGTGTCTTTTTGAATTATGGTTTTCTCCAGGTATATGCCCAGTAATGGGATTGCTGGGTCGTATTGTAGTTCTATTTTTAGTTTTTTAAGGAACCTCCATACTGTTCTCCATAGTGGCTGTAGCACTTTACATTCCCACCACCAGTGCAAGAGGGTTCCCTTCTCTCCACACCCTCTCCAGCATTCGTTGTTTGTAGATTTTCTGATGATGCCCATTCTAACTGGTGTGAGGTGATATCTCATTGTAGTTTTGATTTGCATTTCTCTAATAATTAGTGATGTTGAGCAGCTTTTTATGTGCTTATTGGCCATCTGTGTGTCTTCTTTGGAGAAATGTCTATTTAGGTCGTCTGCCCATTTTTGGAATGGGTTGTTTGTTTTTTAAATACTGACCTGTATGAGCTATTTATATATTTTGGAGATTAATCCTTTGTCTGTTGATTCGTTTGCAAATATTTTCTCCCATTCTGAGGGTTGTCTTTTCGTCTTGTTTGTAGTTCCCTTTGCTGTGCAAAAGATTTTAAGTTTCATTAGGTCACATTTGTTTATTTTTGGTTTTATTTCCATTCCTCTAGGAGGTGGGTCAAAAAAGATCTTGCTGTGATTTATGTCAAAGAATGTTCTTCCTATGCTTTCCTCTAAGAGTTTTATAGTGTCCAGTCTTACATTTAGGTCTCTAACCCATTTTGAGTTTATTTTTGGGTATGGTGTTAGGGCGTGTTCTAATTTCATTCTTTTAGATGTAGCTGTCCAGTTTTCCCAGCAGCACTTATTGAAGAGACTGTCTTTTCTCCATTGTACGTCCTTGCCTCCTTTGTCATAGATTAGTTGACAGTAGGTGCATGGGTTTATCTCTGGGCTTTCTATTCCGTTCCACTGATCTATATTTCTGTTTTTGTTCCAGTACCATATTGTCTTGATTACTGTAGCTTTGTATTATAGTCTGAAGTCAGGGAGTCTGATTCCTCCAGCTCCTTTTTTTTCCCGCAAGACTATTTGGCTATTTGGAGTCTTTTGTGGCTCCTTGCAAATTTTAAGATTTTTTCTTCTAGTTCTGTAAAAAATGCCATTGGTAATTTGATAGGGATTGCATTGAATCTGTAGATTGCTTTGGGTAGTATAGTCATTTTCACAATATTGATTCTTCCAACCCAAGAACATGGTATATCTCTCCATCTGTTTGTATCATCTTTAATTTCTTTCATCAGTGTCGTATAGTTTTCTGCATACAGATCTTTTGTCTCCCTAGCTAGGTTTATTCCTAGGTATTTTATTCTTTTTGTTGCATTGGTAAATGGGAGTGTTTTCTTAATTTCTGTTTCAGAGTTTTCATCATTAGTGTATAGGAACTGAAGAGATTTCTGTGCATTAATTTTGTTTCCTGCAACTTTACCAAATTCATTGATTAGCTCTAGTAGTTTTCTTGTGGCATCTTTAGGATTCTCTATGTATAGTATCATGTCATCTGCAGACAGTGACAATTTTACTTCTTTTCCATTTGTATTCCTTTTATTTCTTTTTCCTCTCTGATTGCTGTGGCTAGGATTTCCAAAACTCTGTTGAATAATAGTGGTGAGAGTGGACATCCTTGTCTCATTCCTGGTCTTAGAGGAAATGCTTTCAGTTTTTCACCATTGAGAATGATGTTTGCTGTGGGTTTGTCATATATGGCCATTATTATGTTGAGGTAGTTTCCCTCTATGCCCACTTTCTGGAGAGTTTTTTTCATAAATGGGTGTTGAATTTTGTCAAAAGCTGTTTCTGCATCTATTGAGATGATCACATGGTTTTTCTTCTTCAGTTTCTTAATATGGTATATCACATTGACTCATTTGCATATATTAAGGAATCCTTGCATCCCTGGGATAAATCCCACTTGATCATGGTGTATGATCCTTTTAATGTGTTGTTGGATTCTGTTTGCTAGTATTTTGTTGAAGATTTTTGCATCTATATTCATCAGTGATATTGGTCTGTAATTTTCTTTTTTTCGTAGTATCTTTGTCTGGTTTTGGTATCAGGGTGATGGTGGCCTTGTAAAATGAGTGTGGGAGTGTTCCTTGCTCTGCAGTTTTTTGGAAGAGTTTGAGAAGAATGGGTGTTAGCTCTTCTCTAAATGTTTGATAGAATTCATCTGTGAAACCATCTGGTCATGGACTTTTGTTTGTTGGAAGATTTTTAATGACCGTTTCAATTTCATGTCTTCTGATTGGTCTATTCATATTTTCTATTTCTTCCTGGTTCAGTCTTGGTAGGCTACACCTTTCTAAGAATTTGTCCATTTCTTCCAGGTTGTCCATTTTATTAGCATAGAGTTGCTTGTAGTAGTCTCTTAGGATGCTTTGTATATCTGTGGTGTCTGTTGTAAGTTCTTTTTCATTTCTAATTTTATTGATTTGTGTCCTCTCCCTCTTTTTCTTGATGATTCAGGCTAATGGTTTATCAATTTTGTTCATCTTCTCAAAGAACCAGCTTTTATTTTTATTGACCTTTGTTATTGTTTTCTTTGTTTCTATCTCATTTATTTCTGCTCTGATCTTTATGATTTGTTTCCTTCTACTAACTTTGGGTTTTGTTTGTTCTTCTTTCTCTTGCTCCTTTAGGTGTAAGGTTAGATTGTTTATTTGAGATTTTTCTTGTTTCTGGAGGTAGGATTGTATTGCTATAAACTTCCCTCTTAGAGCTGCTTTTGCTGCATCCCATAGGTTTTGGATCATTGTGTTTTCATTGTCATTTTCCTCTAGGTATTCTTTGATTCCCTTTTTGATTTCTTCAGCGATCTCTTGGTATTTAGTAATGTATTGTTTAGCCTCCATGTGTTTGAGATTTTTACGTTTTTTTTTCCCTGTAATTGATTTCTAATCTCATAGTGTTGTGGTCAGAAAAGAGGTTTGATATGATTTCAGTTTTCTTAATTTTACTGAGGCTTGATTTGTGACCCAAGATGTGATCTATCCTGGAGAATGTTCCATGTGCACTTGAGAAGAAAGTGTAATCTGCTGTTTTGGGATGTTATGTCCTATAAATGTAAATTAAATCTATCTGGTCTATTGTGTCATTTAAAGCTTCTGTTTTCTTATTAATTTTCTGTTTGGATAATTTGTCCATTGGTGTAAGTGAGGTGTTAAAGTGCCCCACTGTTATTTTGTTACTTTCGATTTCATCTTTTATAGCTGTTAGCAGGTGCCTTATGTATTGAGGTGCTCCTATGTTGGGTGCATATATATATTTATAACTTTTATATATTCTTCTTGGATTGATCCCTTGATCATTATGTAGTGTCCTTCCTTTTCTCTTGTAACATTCTTTATTTTAAAGTCCATATTATCTGATATGAGTAGTGCTACTTCAGCTTTCTTTTGATTTCCATTTACATGGAATATGTTTTTCCATCCCCTCACTTTCAGTCTGTATGTGTCCCTAGGTCTGAAGTGGGTCGCTTGTAGACAGCATATATATGGGTCTTCTTTTTGTATCCATTCAGTGAGCCTGTGTCTCTTGGTTGTAGCATTTAATCCATTCACTTTTAAGGTAATTATTGATATGTATGTTCCTAGTACCATTTTCTTAATTGTTTTGGGTTTGTTTTTGTAGGTCCTTTTCTTCTCTTATGTTTCCCACTTAGAGAAGCTCCTTTAGCATTTGTTGTAGAGCTGGTTTGGTGGTGCTGAATTCTCTTAGCTTTTGCTTATCCATAATTCTTTTGATTTCTCCATCGAATCTGAAGGAGGTACTTGCTGGTTAGAGTAATCTTGGTTGTAGGTTCTTTCCTTTCATCACTTTACGTATGTCATGCCACTCCCTTCTGGTTTGTAGAGTTTCTGCTGAGAAATCAGCTGTTAATGTTATGGGAGTTCCCTTGTATATTATTTGTCGGTTTTCCCTTGCTGCTTTCAATAATTTTTCTGTGCCTTTAATTTTTGCCAATTTGATTACTGTGTGTCTTGGCGTGTTTCTCCTTGTGTTTATCCTGTATGGGACTCTCTGCACGTCCTGGACATATGTGACTATTTCTGTTCCCATGTTAGGGAAGTTTTTGACTATAATCTCTTCAAATATTTTCTCTTGTCCTTTCTCTCTCTCTTATCTTTCTGGGACACCTATAATGCAAATGTTGTTGCATTTAATGTTTTCTCAGGGGGCTTTTAGGCTGTCTTCATATCTTTCATTCTTTTTTCTTTATGCTGTTCCATGTCAGTGAATTCCACCATTCTGTCTTCCAGGTCACTTATCCATTCTTCTGCCTCCGTTATTGTGCTATTGATTCCTTCTAATGTATTTTTCATTTCAGTTATTGTATTGTTCATCTCTGTTTTTTGTTTTTTAATTCTTCTAGATCTTTGTAAACTTTTCTTGTATCTTCTCAATGTTTGCCTCAATTCTTTTTCTGAGGTCCTGGATCATCTTCACTATCATTATTCTGAGTTCTTTGTCTGGAAGGTTGCCTATCTCCACTTCATTTATTTGTTTTTCTGGAGTTTTATCTTGTTCCTTCATCTGGTACATAGCCCTCTGCCTTTTCATCTTGTCTATCTTTCTGTGAATGTGGTTTTTGTTCCACAGGCTGCAGGATTGTAGTTCTTCTTGCTTCTGCTATCTGCCCTCTGGTGGCTCAAAATCTTAAAATGCCTAAAATGTATATGTCATGAATCCTTAACAACAAAATCCCATATATTCTTCCTTTCTTTTTCTTTCTTTCTTTCTTTCTTTCTTTCTTTTCTTTTCTTTTCTTTTCTTTTGTTTTCTTTTCTTTTGTTTTCTTTTCTTTTTGCCCATTTTTCCTAGGGTTTTAACCAGCTCCAGAAACTGCAGGTCTGTTTTTATATTGTACTTAAATTTTTTAAGTGAAGTATCTAGGCAAAAACAGAACAAAGAAAAGCTGCAACAATGGATTTTGTGTACTCAAAATCACCTCTTTAAGAACCAGTAATTGACCCCAATAAAGAGAGCAGGAGAGCATTTCCTTTTTTGTTATTTAACCTTATTTCATTTATTCAACAAATATTTATTGGTCACCTACTACACATCTTCAGGGCACTGAAAAAAGGCTAACTTCATATTCTACATGTGTTTGAAGCAAAAGGAATAGTTAATTCATGCCTATTAATTGTACACTCAAATATTTTTATGATGATGATGATGATTTTAAATTATTTTATGAAATGTGGATGGTAATATTTTTAGGATGGTTTTATGCCATCTGGAAAATTCAGCAACAGAGTTCTTGAGCTTGGATTTTCCTCTGTGAATCCTCACCAATTTCTAAATTAGATATTTTAATGGATATTTTCATGCTGTTAGTTTACATCATTTAAATTAAATTCTGTATTCAATTTAATATATAATCCACTGTAATTAAAAAATAATATTAAAGGCAAGGGTAATGTGGTGATTGACAATAGGTAGATAGACATGTAGATTGATATTGATAGTTTAAAGTTCATAGATTAAATTGATAGAGATTAATATATTTCAATGATTAATTCTTAATATTTATATTTAATCTTTCCCTTACAATAAAAAGTTTAAATCCCACTTCAGCTCAAAGAAAGAACATTCTCTGGATCACTGCAATTATATTTGACTAAATTCTCATTTGTTGTGCTCTTTTGTGTGTGGATTCCTAGAAGGATAGGAACAAATGCCTTTTTCAGACATTTTTAACATGTAAATATCATGATATGTAATCAATATGAACCTCTGTTTTAAAATTTTTGAGAAAATTTGAATAATAATGTGGATAATAAACATATTCACAAGGGACGAGTAAGATGGATATGAATTAAACTGGTTTGCTGAAACTATTTCTTAACTGAAGCTTCAACTCTGACTTAATGTTAGCCACAGTACTCAAAGTCAAGATAATTTTCAGGGTTGTTTTTCAGTAAAATATAACCTAGTGTTTATGAGGTTGGAATGGAAAGACATGCCATATCCATGGATTGGAAGAATTAATAATGTTAAAATATCCGGAGTACCCAAAGCAAGCTATAGATGAAGTACTACAGTCCCTATCAAAATCTCAATGGCAATTTTATAGAAATAGAAAAAAATCCTAATATTCATATGAAACCATAAAATACCTCAAATAGCCAAAGCAATTTTGAGCAAGAACAAAGCTGGAGGAATCACACTTCCTGATATTACAAAGGTAGAGTAATGTTGCAACATTGATGAACCTTGAAGACATTACGCTAAATAAAAAAAGCCAGTGACAAAAGCACAAATACGGCATCATTCCACTCAGATGACTCACCTAACGTAGTCAAACTCATAGACACAGGGACTAGAATGCTGGTTGCCAGGGCCTGAGGGGAGAGGAAAATGGAGAGTTACAGCCCACTTCAAGGGCTGTAAGGTTCCAATCATGAAGATGAAAAAGTTCTAGAGATGTGCTATACAACATGGTGCTTATAGTTAATAATACTGCGCTGTGTATTTGACATTTTGTAAGAGGGTAGATTCCATATAATGTGTTTTTTTTTTTTTTTACCACAATAGAAAGAAAACAATGTATCTGGCACATAGTGAAACTGTGTGATAGCTACAATTCTTAAGAGTAGTCTTAGTGTATTTTTTAAATTAATTAATTAATTTAATTTATTTATTTTTGGCTGCATTGGGTCTTTGTTGCTGCGCCTGGGCTTTCTCTAGTTGTGGCAAGCGGGGGCTACTCTTCATTGTGGTGCGTGGGCTTCTCATTGCAGTGGCTTCTCTTGTTGCAGAGCATGGGCTCTAGGCATGCAGGCTTCAGTAGTTGTGTCTCGCAGGCTCTAGAGCGCAGGCTCAGTAGTTGTGGTACACGAGCTTTTTTGCTCTGCGGCATGTGGGATCTTCCTGGACCAGGGCTCGAACCCATGTCCCTTGCATTGGCAGGAGGATTCTTAACCACTGTGCCACCTGGGAAGCCCAGTCTTAGTGTATTTTAGAAGCCTGTGCCAAAGCCACTGTGGCTGAAGAGAACTGGGGCAGTGAGTGGCAGGAGACGAGGTCAGAGAAATAGCCAGAAGCCAGATCCTGCAGTGCCTTATGTTGGCCTTAGGGGGATATTTGGACCTTAAGTGACTGGGAACCTCTGGAAGTATAAGAATAGAGTTACATGATCTGATTTTTCACTTTATTCTCTTGAGTTCTCTATCCCTTTATTTAAGGTTTAATTCAGTGATTCAACTCAGAGTTGCCCAAGTATATGGCCCCTCAGAAACCAGTTTCTAATGTTGAAACTAAAATCACTGTGGAATTTAGCTTTTTCTTTTTTTAAACTTTTTATTTTATATTGGGGTATAGTTGAGTAACAGTGTTATGTGAGTTTCAGGTGTACAGCAAAGTGATTCAGTTACACATATGCATGTGTCTATTCTTTTTCAAATTATTTTCCCAGTTAGGTTGTTACATAATATTGAGCAGAGTTCCCTGAGCTATACAGTAGGTTTTTGCTGATTATTCATTTTAAATACAGCAGTGTGTACATGTGGCTTATTCTTAAGGGATGCATAATAGAGCTTCTTCACTGAATTTCAGCCTGGCTATACTGATTAATCTTCCTTGTAGACACAGAAGAGCCTCTAGCAAACACTATATTATATTCAAGAAACTGTCCAATTTCAGGTGCTTTAATGATCTACCCAATGGCTGGCTCATCACAGGTTGTCACTATATGATCCCTTTCACAACCATTGATACTGGCCTAATTGTTACCTCACAGTGCACTCTGAATTAGATAAAGACAAATGCTTTGTTCCTGAAGCATATTTCCTCCTGTCAGAAAAATTATCTAAAACTTGGAAATAGGCAAACAGATTAGAGTGCTTTTTTTAGTGCAATTCTGGGCTTGCAACTTTGATACAATTTATGTTGATTAGGCGGCTTTATAACTGTGTAAGAATAGATATTAACCTGCAGATTTTTGTCAGGTAGAGAGGCAAATAATTTCTTTCTGAAAGAATAGATAACCTCAGGGTTATGGTTTATGGCCCTGCTAGACATTAAATAGATTTCTATATAAACCAGCATCCTTAACCTGGTACTTCTTTGTCAAATTTTCTATACACACTTAGCTTCCCAAGCATTCTTTGAACTGGTCATAACATCTTACAGCTTTTATTCTTAATTAATGAAGTGAATAGAATCTTTGAATGTGCATTCTACATGTAAATGGAGAAATGATTTTTTTCCTTTTTGAAAATTATACTTTAACATCTTTTTTCATGCTCTCCTTTTTCATGATCAAGGCTCTAGTTCCTTTTTATCTCCACCCCAACAGACATCCTCAGGTTTGTGCAGTACTTTATATACAGTGTCAAGGTCAAAATCTTTTATTTTTAAGGGAAAAATTACAGTTCATTATGATTTACAAGCACATAGCAAAAAACCATGAAACCAGTAGCTTCCAGAAGGGGCCATTGCTATGGAGATCTCATTACAGATATCCTGCATGGAGGATGATTAGATGATTACTAGAATGATTATTATTTTCAGTGGCCAGTTACCACCTTTAATATTATTATACATTCAGACAGGAAGAGGAATAAAGCCATAAAGTTGCCAATCTGAAGACTTGGTGACTGTCTGGCATGTTGTTTGCTATGCAGGAGGTGGATCAGAAGGGAGGGAGAAAGCAAATTTGCTTCAACATTAACTGAAAAAACTGGCAGTCCTAGGTAATAAATACCTCTACTGTAAAGAATTTTTAGTCCACTGCAGTTTCCTTAGAGCAGGACAAATTTGGATAACAAGGTAGACTTCATATAGAGGGAAAATACCTAAAAGAACATTATGTAGACAGTATGGCATATATAAGGCAGTGAGTCTTAAAATTGTGCATGAGTTCATTATGAGCACTAATGAAAAAGCAGCTTCCTAGCATCTAGCTGGAGAAAATCTCTTAAAGTAAGTCTAGGGTGTGATCCAGGAATCTATATTTATATTACTAACCTCTGATTATTTAAATGCTGGTGTCATACCTAAACTTCAATACAAGGGTGGGTTAAGACAACACTGGTTTTCTCACTTTAATCTCAGTTTTACTTTCTTGTGTCCTGGAGTAAGTCACCTATATTCTTTGTGTGGGTAACATAAATAATATGGTTAGTCTATAATGTATCTATATCTATCTTTCATCTATCTATCTATCTATCTATCTACCAACCAACCAAGTAACCAACCAACCAGTCTCCTGACCTATCCCTATTTCAAGCCCTTGCACCATTCTTATTAGGATAATTTATGCCTCTTCTTTAATTTCCTATGTATTCAGACTCTTTAATTTTGTCTAATTTCTTTAATATTCTGTCTGGGATATTCTGGTGATTTTGAGGGGAAGATTAAAGTGACAACACTCACATCATATGTCCATAAAATGTTACATACTTATCACAAGCACCCACTGCTTTTCTGAGCACTTCTTCAATATTCAAAAAATAAATAAATAAACAACAACAAACAAAATTTACCCTCTATTTCCATTGGCATGCAAATTTGAGTCCTTTAAATGTGTCAGTTCATTATTATAATGGATGTATCTAACCATTTTTTTAGATCTGAAGAATAGTTGGTGCACACACATGCACATGCATGCACACACATGCACATGCATGCACACACACAGAGTAAAATCTACTAGGAATATCAAAATAGACCATTAATTACACCAGGAAAAATATATTTCCAGTTGTCCTCAGAAAAATGTTATATGATGTTAAGTGATGGAAGAAAGTTGCACCCCTAAGAAAACTGTTCAGTGTATCATTCCATGTATTTCCACTAACAAGATATTAAACTAAATCTAAAACTAGACTAGATTATATATACACCACAGCTGTACCTGTTATGCCATCAGTCACCTTAAATGTAATCCTTTTAGAACCATACTTAGAAGTTTATAAAGCATTTTTACCTTTGTTATCTCATTTGGTCCTCTTAGCAATCCTATGAGGTAAGGAGGGTAGGTGTGGATCTTCTTAGTTTATAGGCAAGGGTAATTAATTTCAGGGAGGATGCATGACTTGCCTCAGTACACAAGGCTAATTAGCCTGCAAGCGGCAGAACCAGGGTTTGGACTGAAAGTATATTAAATTAATTTCAGAGTGATTCTCACTACAGTGCCGTGACAAAGAAGTCATGGGACCAGTAAGAAAGTGAGCTTTCCGTTTATCTTTCCATCATTATTTAGTGAGCCACTACTTTGTGCCAACTGGGAATACAGCCATAAACAAAAGAGATAAAGTCTCTGCTCTCAAGGAGAGTGTATTTTGGACAGCTAGCAAATCAACAAATCAATATAAAGTGTAATGTTAAGTAATAAATATTATGAAGATAAAGACAGACATGGAGATAACAAGTGATAGGACTGACAAGGTAGAGCAGAGATGCTATTTTACATGGGATAGTCATTGTACACATCTCAGATAAGGTGATATTTGAATAGAGCCTGAAAAGGGGTGAGCTATTTGATATTGGAGGAGTAGCAGCCATGGAAGAGAAAAAGATCACAAAGACACAGAGGCAAGATGTATTTGGGAGTTCCAGGCACAGCAGGGACCAGTGTGACTGGAGTCGAGTGAGCCATAGGTAGAGTAGTAAAAGATGAAGATATTTTATCAATTAAATGGGAGACTATTGAAGAGTCTTATGGGGGAGGGATTCTATGATTTGACTTATGTTTAAAAGAGTTATGACTTTTTGTGCTATAAAGAGAGGAAAAGGGGTAAAATGGAATGATAATTTAAGAGGCAAGTATAGTCATTCAAGAAACTTAAAAATGTTTAATTTTAAGATTTTAATGAATTTTGTGAGCTCCAAATCTTTCATGAGTTGTTCAGTTCTACAGAGGCCCTGTCTCATTTATTTATTTTAAAGAAATTTTAATTGTATCAGAGAGGGTTCTGTTCACAAGCAAACCTTTAAAAAGAGGTACTGGAGGGAGAATAATTAAAGATGTCTATTAGTTTTTAAAACTTTGAAGTTAGGATAAAGAAATATTGAAAAGAAAATTAAATGCTCAATTTCCAAAATGAGAAGAAAAATCTTATTTGAAAAAGATATGGAAGGTACTAGAATCATTTCCAGCATAAAATTTAAAATATGGTGCTTTTGTTTTATCAGTGTTTTAAAACTCTCCTGGATATTTTTTTTCTATTAAGTGTCAAATAAAATTTGTAACTTTAAAATTTTACTCCTTTGTCCAAACAATTAAAAACAAAAAACTGTGCATTTCTCTTCAAAGTTGTATGTTAATGAACAGAGAGTAAAATTAAACAAAAATAATACTGTAATTGTTAACTTCCAAATTTCATATTAAAACAAGAAGCATACACAACACTAATACTAATAACTGCTATCTTTTAACCAATATTTCAGAAATGAAAAGAAAATGACAATTTTTTTTTTTTTGGCCATGCCATGCGGCATGTGGGATCTTAGTTCCCCGACCAGGGATCAAACCCACATGCCCTGTGTTGGAAGCATGGAGTCTTAACCACTGGACCACCAGGGAAGTCCAACAATTCTTAAAACATAGGGAGAGAAAGAATTTCTTAGAAGAATCACTTTATTATCATGTTTCTCATTTTTTTGGTTGTTTTTTCTACATGTAGGATGTAGAAAATTTCAACACAAGCTACATTTACACATAGTTCAGTGTTTGAGAAACAGATTTCTCCTCTACTCGTCTCCCAAACTCACTTACAAGTGAAAAAAATGACACTTATTCTCAATGTTGACATCACAGTGAAATGAGATGATGCATGCAATCCAACTCAAGAAGCAAATGAAAATTGCTTGGAAATGTGAATTAATGACTGGCCCCTTCAGTGAGGTAAGGCAGTGTAATGGAAAGCGCTGTGTTAGGCTCTCTCAGGTTACAATTCCTTTCATACTTATTAGTTTATGAACTCGAGAAAGTTACATCATCCCACTGATGTTCTGGTTTCTCAACTGAAAAGCAAGCAAAATAATAATCATTTGAAGGGTTATTAGGTTAAACAAAAAAATATATATTTTCTCCTTATATGAAGATTTTTGCACATAGAAGATTGAGCAAAATTAAGTTCAACTGAGCTCAATTAATTTTAGTATTTTTCCTCCTATTCCTTCCCCAGCATTCCATCAAAATCTCTCTCTTATAACAATAAATGTATGAGAGTGGAAATGACACCATGCAATTATTATACTTTTTACAGCCCCAGATATCAACATATTAACTACTGTCTACAAGGGTCTTGGAATTATCAAAGGATTTGCTATTGTTTTTCTTTCAAGCACATGTTTTGTTTTTCTCGTTGTTTTTCTTTTTATGTTTCAACAGGGCAAGAAAAAAATTTCCTCATTAAGTATCTTGTCTTCTTGAGAGATGTTCTCTCAGTGGATGCTTTTTTTCTTCCCATTTTACCTCTGTTTTTTAGAGGGGCCTGTCAAAGAATCCTTAAGTTGGTTCTTTTGTTTTTAATTTATTTTTAACTATTTTTTTCTACCTCAAAAAATAAAGACTGATAATTTTAAAAAGTATTCGTTTCTGGTAATAAGGCAGATGGAGTGGTTTATCAATTTTTCATTGCCACTTCTTGTTTTAATTTGATTCTATACTATTTGCCTATTGTTCTTTTCTTTTTTTAAAATTAATTTTATTTATTTTTGGCTGTGTTGGGTCTTCATTGATGTGCATGGGCTTTCTCTAGTTGTGGCGAGCAGTGGCTACTCTTCATTGTGGTGCACAGGCTTCTCATGGTGGGGGCTTCTCTTGTTACAGAGCATGGGCTCTAGGCGCACGGGCTCAGTAGTTGTGGCTCGAGGGCTCTAGAGCACAGGCTTGGTAGTTGTGGTGCACAGGCTTAATTGCTCTGCAGTATGTGGGATCTTCCCAGACCAGGGATGGAACCCATGTCCCCTGCATTGGCAGGTGGATTCTTAACCACTGCGCCACCAGGGCAGTCCCTCTGCCTATTGTTCTAATCCTGTTTTTGTATTTATTATTGTTCTACATTGCAAAAAAAAAGACCAATTTAATCTCATGACTTTTCTCAAATACATTTAAATAACTCAGAATAATGAAGTTAAATATATAAGCAAGCAACTAGAAGTTCTAGTAGGCAGGAAATATATATATGCTGGGGAAAAACAAACAGCAACAAAAAACTCAGCACCAGGCTCCTCAGTTCGTTTAATTGAGAATGGGAAAGGTTAGAGACTAGAAAGAAGAATAATATTTAGAATATTCTAAAGGGGAATAATTAGAATGAAGAACCATGTGGCTTAGAAACATGATAGCATTCTGAGCAAATTTTTCAATGATACTACTGCTTGTACCAAATGGAATTTTCACCCTCATTTATTAAAACACTGTTTTAATACTTTATTCCTATTCAGAAAAAGTCAGAAATTGGCAAAAAATGAGAAGAATAAGAAGAAACAATCACTAGATGGAATACTAGATGCTTGACAAAACAGTCAATTCAGTTGTGGAGCCTACAGTGTAAGTGTTAGACTCATAGGCAGTATAAAACATGGATTGTAATACAGATTAACCAAGAGCTGTCCAGGTAACCCCAGGCAAATCATACTTCTTTTTTGAAACTTAATTTTCTTATCTGTAAAGTGAAAGAGTAAATACTAAATGTGTTACAATCTACAGTGTTATCTTAAAAATTATAAAATTATATTCAGCAAATATTATTTAATATATGCTAAAGGCAAACATTTTGCTAGATGATAAAGTTAATACAAAATTTCCATGATGAATTGCTAATAATCTAATGCAAGAAGTCTTATAAAAGTAACTAAGAAAACCTTATGCAAGTATGCCCAGAGGCTGTGATACTGATATAAACCAAGCGCTCTGAAGACACCATTATGAGGTTGGTGGTGGGGTGTAGAGTGTGAGCACTCACAGTGTTATAAATTAGACTGAGCTTTGTATTTCTACATAATTGACTTGGCCATCTCTCTATCATATATTTTAGCATAACTTATATATTTTACATTTTATTTCCTCTAATTAACAAATAATCCCTCATTTCTGATAAGAAAATAAAATTAGAATAACATTATGACACACTCTAAATTCAGGTGTTATATGACAGATATCCAAAGAGCAAGCAGCCAATTGATCCAAAGGACCTTAGAAGCTACACATCAGCACTGCAATAGCTGGAGGCAAGACCGTTTCTTAAAAAAATTCCACAGTAGTCAGAATGCTGTGTGTAGAATCAAACCATTCAGACGGTCTGATGAGTTGTTGCCCAAAGTAATGATAGTATGTGGTCTTTGGCCAAAACAGGAAGGTGTGAAAGTCATATGGAATTTCTTCTTCTTCTTTTTTTTTAAACCAAGTGTCTGCTAACAACTTATTTGAGCTGGCAAATGTCACACAATAAACATGGCATAATGGCATAATAATAAACAAGAATTTTGCAAATCCCTGCCAAAATTCAGTTTTAACTTGAAAAGACTGACCCAAGTTTCTCCTCTGCTCTAGGACTTACTGCTTTCGACAGATTCTCTCTTCTCATTGTCCCTAAACAACATCATCCTGCTGAATAAACTCCCCCTGGTCAGGGATGGGCAAGCAAGTATAACAACAGAAAACTAAACAGGGCTCCCAAGGCTAAGCAAAAGCCATTGTTGTATTTCATTTCCTCAGTGCATTAAGAAAAATTAAATGTATTTTACCTCTAGGAGATGGAAGCATTACAAGACCCATTTAAAGTGAGCATTAAGTCTTATTCCCTAAGTTAAAATAAAATGCACACTTTAATTGTAGATATGCTATGAAACAATGTGAGATATATTTATGAGTTGTAGGACATGGGATGGGGGATGGGATATTCTTTTCTACCTTCATTTGACTGCAATGTTATCATTTAAGCAAAACTACTGAGAATAACAACTCATTTTAAAATAATTTAAACATACCTTAAACTGAAAATGTAATATTTCCCTGAGCTCTTTATGATGCATTTCAAATTTTCTGAGTCTATTAAAGAGAATCAAGGGACCAGAGCTAATTCCTATATTCCCTGAAAAGAGTACAGGCAGCATATGGAACCTGCAAAGATATCTGAGAATGAATATGATTCCTGACACCAACCCTGACCAACCTGTCCATGATTCACAAATCTTTAGTACTAAAATACCTGACCAAGACTTTTGTGAGAAAGAACTAATTGTGAGATATATAGATATCATATATATACATATAGATATATACATATCTATGATTATAATAAACATGAAAGGCATGAATGTCAATGTTTCTTAAAGCATGAGCATAAAACATTAATCAAAGAATAACCTGTCTATTTCATAAAATGCTTTACATTCCTAAGCCCAACCTCTGACCTACCACATTCTAATAAGAAAAAAATGGTAACTTGTGTATACACTTTTTAAAAACATGTTTGTCAGGGGATTTTTAAGTACCATAAAGTTTAAGATCTGTTGTTTTTACATTTTATAGACAAGGAGAAATTCAGAATATTGAAGCCACTTCCTCAAGGTAATACAATTAAGAATCAGCAAAAGCAGGATTAAAATATATTTCCTCTTGAGCTCAAGGCCAAGTGTTCTCCCCTGTATGGTTCAGTGTCAGATGTGACCAACAGAGTGGTTAGATGACTTGCTTTGGTCTTTATTCAGAGAACTCAGGTGTGCTCATCTCCCATGAGCAAGGACCTAGTATAGTCACCAGACCATAGATAGCTCACAGAGCCATTTTTTTTTCTTTTCTTTAGTCAAAGATATTTGCCTCATATTGAACCTCGATAAATGTATGTGTTTTTTGGTTTTGTCTTGTTTTACAAAATTAGAGTAAACAGGATAGCTGAGTGATCTTGAGGAAAGACAATTGTGATTGTTATAATTTGAAACAGGGACTAGATTTGTACTGTGCTTCTGTTCAGAATCAGAAACAGCCATTTTTCCACTGAGAGATCAGATGTGCCCCTGTCAGCTTTCACTGAGATCTCTGATGGCCATAGAATCTTGGAGTTGAGATGGTCTCTTTAACAGTACCTAGTTCTCTCCCCTTTCAACAATGCCTCAGTGCTTGAAAACATCCCTTAGCAACATATATATATATATATATATATATATATATATATATATATGATTACATTCTCTTATTACTGTACCGACTCTCTATGTACCCTCCAAAGAGTAACAGGAAATATAAGAAAATAAAATAGGTAAAATGTTAAGATCATATTATAAAATTCTGATTGTAAATCATAGAAACTAGCATTTAGCAAGTACCTAACATGTGACAGAGCCTGGGCACATTCATTTAACTTCTCACTGTTCAATGGACTATTGGATATATCCCTGGACACACTTAAAAGATAAAGAAACTGAGGCTTGGTTATCCAGCAAAAAAAAAAAAAAAAAAGCATTTGAACCCAGATTTTTTTTCTGCTTTTCAAACCCTTATTCTTCCACTATATGATTTCCATTGAGTATTTTTATAACTTCACTACTATGAGTTAACACAGAGCAAGTGGAATTATAAGAAAACCTCTTTTATTCATACACTCTGAGTCTCCCTGCCTGGAATCTCTGTGGTCCCTGTTACTTTGTCATGAGCAGAGCTGCAGATCCCTTGCCTTGTAGGGAAAAGCATGCTGGGTTTTGTGATCACTGCAGGAAGTGGTAAAAAGTTTGCAGAGACAGACTCCTTGTGTTTAATTCCCAGCACTGTCATTTCTAATACGAGGCTTTAGGCACATTACTTAATCTCTCTAAGTGTCTGTTTCCCCATACTATATCCTCAGGTTGTTGTGAGGTCCAAAGGAGACTGTTTGTGTAAAATAACACGCTGAATAGAATAACGCCACAGCACGTGGTGCTATATTGTTTGTAGTACAATTGTTATTACACTAAGCATCAGACATGACATTGGGCACATTGCTTAACTCCTATTAGCTTGAGTTTTCTTGAATCTTAGAAAAATAAAATAACATTTCTTTCATGCTTGTAAAGGGGAATTAAATTGGATGACTTATTTAGTAAGATGTCTAGCAAAATACCAGGAAAAGAGCAGACACTTTATAAATGCTACTTTTCCCCTGTGTTCCAGATGGCTGTGGAGCCATCCTCTTCCTACCCTATTATGGTTTTTTATTAATGTGAGGGCTGATCTGAATATGTTGTTCTTTTGTGCTCAATACAAAACAAGTAGGTTAGTTGCGACCCTGCTCAGGAGGTACTCTCTTCACTCCAAACTCGATGTTAGTTCTTAAAGCGATAAAAGGTGATTCTTCTGGTGAGGTTATGTAAGATTAGTATCTTACATCAACTTTTTGATCAGTCTTACAACCTCGCAATAGAACATAACTGACATGTTACATAATAAATGAAGAGTCTGGGATCAATCCCACTTACCCACTATCAAATCATAGTCTAAAAACCATAGTCTCAGAAATCATAGTCTATCATCTCTACCAACAAACTCAAAATTTATGAGGTTTATTAGGGCTTTGACCTTTTTAAATATGTAAATATATCAGGGCAGGGGAACTTGGAGCACCAGTTATCGAATATCGACACATCTCTAGGAGAGATGTGTTTGTCTAAAACTGTGTCTTATATATTGGCCAGCAAGCCCTGTGCATCAGAATCACTCCTGGGATGTGCGATGTTTGTGGGGCGGAGTTGTGCTAGGATGACCATTTCTGAGTATCACATATTTCTTTCATTTAGAATTTTAAAACATTTTCAGGTGATTCTTATGCTTATTTACATTTAAGTACAATTGATTATTTTAGCCTTGTCTGCACATCTGTTCTCCTAGAACAGATGAAAATTTTAAAAAAAGATAAATAATATGCCCTGATTCTGCTCATGGAGATTCAGATTTAATTGTTCTGGGATCACTCCTGGACATCGGTATATTGTTTTTTAAAAAAAAAAAAAACAGGTGATGTTAATATATAACCAGAGATAAGGACTACTGACTCAGCCTTGGAAACATATTCAACACCAGTCTCACCAATACCTTCCTTCTTATACAAGCTCATTTCACTAAGTTTCATTGCTCACTTGGCCCTTAAGTGTATTTGATCTTGAAGTCTCTGAATCTTGAACATTTCTGCACTAGAGCGTGTAGATTTTTGGAAGTAGAGACATGCAGTTTACTTGGTTAGGGTTAGAGAGAGCATTTCCAAATGGTACCTGTGGAGTCAAGGTTTCTGAAATGACCCAGAGTACGACTGTATAACTTGGTGATGGGAAAAGAGACAAGAGAGGAAATGACATCTGACAGGGAAAGTGAATGAATTGGGAAGAAAGTTGCAAATTTGAGCCGGCACCACCCTTTCTACATAAAGCTGAAATTGAAAGTCATTCAAGATAGCAGACAGCAAATAGATTCTAAGGTGTCTTTTATCAGAATCACACTTCATGATCTTATACATTTTTAGAAGTTTCATAAAAATGGGAGAAAACACAAACACATTTTCCC